>NW_026652285.1:43091886-43138042 GCF_009828535.3 Hylobates moloch
GGGACTGTTGTGGGGTGGGGGGAGGGGGGAGGGACAGCATTAGAAGATACACCTAATGCTAAATGACGAGTTAATGGGTGCAGGAAATCAACATGGCACATGGATACATATGTAACAAACCTGCACATTGTGCACATGTACCCTAAAACCCTAAAGTATAATTAAAAAAAAAAAAGAAAGAAAATTCTGCTGTCAGAAATCAATCCCAGGTTTTTACACCATCCCCTATTAAAGAACATATCAATAATTACCAATGATGTCTTAATTTCTGTCATGATCAAGTTTGATCCAAGTAGCCCTCTTGCCTACCAAGTATGCTATTATGCAGCTTTTGAGAGAGGATGAGGGTGACCTGTATGTGTAACAGCTGAAAGCAGGCAGCTCAGTTGCCTCAGAATATTCCTCAAGCCTCTTGTCTCTCCACAAACTCAGCTACTCACAATAAAAACTGCTAGAAGATGAAAAGGGTACAAAATGGTTTATATTTTTAATTAACCTCTTTAATTTGTCAAGATGGTTATTAGGAAGTCATTTGTACTTTGGGGACCATATTCCTGTCATAAAATAAGTTTGGACACATTTATGAGCAATCTCTTGCTGAGCACAATATTAGCCTAGTAGTCTAAAAATTCTTAGAAAATTAATTGGTCTTGGAAAAATAGATAATATTTGCCATTATTTCCATCCTAATGTGCAGTGAATCACAGACATGCACAAAAGGCACGGGATTTTAGACTCAAGTGATTTAAAGACTTTTCCTTGGAGACGTTGACAAAGGAAAAAGCCTGGAGAGAGACCTTCTGAGATTTCATTTCATTCTCCTTTAAGTTTCCATCACAAACCACCAGGTGTGCTGCAGCAGGACTTGCCATCCTGGTACCCTCAGCTGGGAGCTAAGGGTGATGCCTGGCATGTTTTATTTCAGTATTTGAAAGTAGATACCTTGACAATCATTTAAAAATTTTTATCCTTAGACTTCATTTGAGCTGCTAAAAATAAGCTCAAAGACCAAAGTGACATTTGCAAGCATTTACAGAGCACTGAGTGGGCATGTTGGCATTGAACTTGAAGATTCAATAGGAATATGAATAATGACAATTATTTTATTGAACAATTATTGAGCAATTATCACCAAACACTGTGCTGAGTACATGACATGCATCATCTCACTTAATTCTTATAATCCCCCCATGAAGAAGATGCTCTTTACAGATGAAGAAATTGGGATTTAGAATTTTTCTTAACATTCCCAAAGTCATAGAGCGAGTCATTGGTGGAGCCTGGATTTTAACCTAGGTTTATCTCCGAAGACTAAGAACATAACCATTCTGCTTTGCCACCTCTTTGTTTACATCCTCTCTTGACATGGGGTCTCAAAGCGTCCTTATGATAGAAATAATAATAGTTATAAAAATAGATAACCCATATGGAGTGATTTCTTTTGGGTATATATTGTTCTCAGTATTTTATATTATTAATTAGTGTAACTGTCCCAAGGGCCTGTTAAGGGTGGGTCCTTTTTTATCCCCATTTTATGGTTGAGACAGGTGAGGCAGACAGAAGCGTGCAGGTCTTCAAGATCCTAGGCAGCAGGGCTATATTTTGTAACAGATTTCCTGGCTTCTGCCTGCCTTCTGTGAGGGATACAGCAATTGCAACATTCATTTATTTTCTGCTGCACTTTGAGGCAAGAAACTTTTCTACTTGAGTTCTGATGTGAGTGACTAAGAGAAGCATGTAAAAACATTAGTTCTCCTAGATTCTCCCATACACAGGGAGAATTGAATTTGTATTTGAGGAAATGAATTCTAACTTGGGAAAATTTGAAATCCATCATTTTCTTTAGAAATGGCACAGGGCCCTGGAACAACAAGAATTTTCTGCTTGGTTCCAAGTTCCAAATGAGATTAACTTGAGAACTCCTATGAGAGTCTCACACTCAGAGGATCCCCATGACTGACCTACATTCTCTGGACAAATTCCAGTAGAACTATGTTTCTTGATCATCTTGATGGGCTTGTTTTGAAAATGAGTGAAGTATCCTTATACAAAGAAAATGAAAATGTAATATTTGCCTGCTTGGGTTATGCAAAAAGGCATATGAACTCAAACGGGTAGGGAGGTGAAGCAGGAAACACCACAGAAGCCTGAGAAGAGGGAAAATCCTTCAACCGTGGGATAAAGGCAGAGGGGTGAGATCAGTCTTCTGTCTTTCCATCCTGTAGTGGGCAATGTCTCTTGACCCATGGCATATGAGCATGCATCTCTCATTTAATTCTTACAACCCAGTGAGGAAGGTACTCTTTACAGATGAAGAAACTAGGGTTTAGATAGTTTGTTTTAACATTTCCAAAGTTCATTCTATGGGACATGAACATGTGCATTAGGAAGCCATAGGAGAATAATGGCCTGTGTTCTATTATCCTTCTTGTTAAGCTCTTCTTTCATGACCCCCTCCCCTCTTTCCTCCTCCTGCTGGCTCTTGGTTCTTTATGACTTGCTTTCCCAAGCCTAGAACAAGTTCTTTCCTCATTCATTCAGGTAATCTAGTGCCATTATCACAAAACAAATGCCATGTTCCACAGTTCAAAGACAGTTTCAATAAAGTACAGGTAGAGAGAAAGCTTCTGCCACAACATTCAGTTCTTTTTGGCCTCAATCCTTGAAAATAGATTTCTTCATCGTTTTTTCCAGAGACAGTGTAATGGCTGATGGCTATGTTAGGATCTATTAGAGGCTAAGGGGCTGAGATCAAAGGCTATGTTCTTGTGAAGCCTACACTGCCACACCCAAATACCCAATTCATGAGCTCCCTTGACTGGAGGCTCAGTACAGTTGATTCACTGATGAATTAGGTAGGTAAGGGTGTGCACTAGTGCCGTTTCCTATGCATGTCTGGAACCCTCTTCCTTCAGACCTTCACACAACATTCTCTGTCTCTTCATTCGAGCCTTGGTTGAAATGTTAGCTTCTTTCCTGAGCTAAGATCAACCTTAAGTTCAACCTTTCTCACAGTCACCTGATTGTAATTCTCTCACTAGCACATTGGCTATCTGATATTTTTCTTGTGGATTTAATTATTTGTTCATTGTCTATCAACTCTGCTGAACTCTAAGCTTTGTGTTTATTGTCTATCAGCCCTGTTAAACTCTAAGCAAAGAATCCCTCTCACTTGTGTCACCAGATTCTCCTGTGCCCAACACAGTGTTTGGCACTGGAGAGACACTCAGAAAATGTTTGACAAATGGATGAATGAATCTTAGTCCCTGTGGCAATTCAGCCTTAGCAATCTATGAAGGCTGGCACCTTGTCAGGCTTTTTTAAATGAAAAGAAATACCAGATGAGCTCGAGCATCATGGAGACTTCCTGCATAAGTGATGTGCTTCCCTCAGGGATGTATCTAGGCAGAAGCAATCAATAGAAAAGATGAATTTTTCAGTTATGCTTTCATCCTGCTGTTGTGGCACCCCCAACTGTCCTTGTCTGCTGGTTCAAATGAGTGTTCCACTGGGAAAACAGATTTATTTCCCAGAAACAGGATAGCATTTTCTTCTTTTGACAAATCTAAAAAGCAATTCCTGCAGCAAAGAAAAGATATATAACATGCAGATACTAAATTCCAAGACACTGCCCAGTCATGACTAAGAGGGTGTGTGTGTGTGTGTGTGTGTGTGTGTGTGTGTGTGTGTGTGTGTCTGTCTGTGTCAGAGAGAGAGAGAGAGAGAGAGAAATCCTTAACTTTTCTGTGGCTAGGTCTTCCCAGTCCCAGATGTTGAATTGGTTGAATGAATTGTTTAAACAATTGTCTTAATTCTCTTCCCTTCTCCTAAGATAAGCCACTGATACCTGGAACCCATCATGGTACTCAGACTCCAGGTAACATGGAAAACACTCTCTCTCATCATCATGGATTTTTCTTTTAGGAGCCCAAATGACACAGAACTCAGTGTGGAGCTCCCAAAGCAGTTTGGAAAAAGAAAGCCAATGAATGGATGTGAGTGGCTGGCCCTAATTTTCATGCATCCTTATGCAAATGCACAGTGTATTGCATTTCTATACCTGCCTCTCTATGAAGGTGTGGGATAGCCAGTATTACAACCAACAATTTAGATCTGTGTTCCCCAGGCCCACTTAAATAGAACCACAGCTACCAATTACTGCCATTTATCATGGGCGCCTACAATTTTTGTACACTTTACCTTGGTTCACACAACCACCCTCTGAGGTGAGTGACATTCCTTCTGTTTCACAAATGAGGAAGCACTAGTCTCTGGTGGTTAAATGGTGTCTGCCTGACATCACACAGCTAGAAGTGGCAGGGCTGGGGCAGGAAGTCTTGTCATAAGTGTCTATCCTGCCTCCCAAAGCGCTGTCATTATTTTCAGATCCCTCTTAAAGTACTTATCACTCTTTCACTGTATTGGTATTCTTTCAAAACATATCTTTCCCCTCCTATTAGGCTCTAGAGGTTGGCATCAATATCTCTTCCTTCTCTTCATCCCCTGTAGGGTCTTAGTGAAATGCTCTGCACATAACAAGCCAGGAACTGGACTAAGGTGGGGAAAATGAGGCATTCTCTTTGGGTGCAAAATTTAAGATGGTGCCAAAAATCAAATGATCAAGATAAATAATATTTTAATGCACTATTTAAAGACTCAAAATTAATGCAAAAATTCCATGATGAGCAAAATAACAAAATTTTAAATGAAGACAGAGATGGCTTCTGATCCTACAGTTGGCTCACGCCAGTCCCAGTCCTGTAAGAAGCTCTGAAAACTTGTCGAATGTATAGGTTGTAGAATTGGTGTTTGGCTCTCGTGAGCTAAACATGATTAAGTATCCAGTGAAATGCTGCCATTCAGAACTCATGGATGAATCAGGTGGACTAAAACCCTTGGCCTTTCCTGTTGTCCATCTGACCATGAAGATGTTGATTCAGCTCTAATGGGATTCAGCTGTAATGGTCACGCCCAAGCCTTGAAGAATGGCCAGAGTCCAGCTTCCCTACGAGCCTTAGCAGCAGTCTACCCAATAGGGAGAGTTTTCTTAACGGAAGTTTAAATTAAAAACTGCCATTGGTTGTCTAAGATTTTGAAATTTCTATGTTTGCTGTTTCATTTTGTCATTTTTCCTCTTTTCTGATTTTTTTAATTTCAAAAAATCAGAGTAGTTGTTTTGGAAGGATACACTTGGATACACTGATATATACACATGATATGTATACACACACACACACACACACACACACACACACACACAATCTCTTTATATATTTATCTATGTCTCCTCTACCATTCCCAGCCCTCTACCAGGGCTAGGGAGACAATAGGAGCTCAGTAAATATTTTTGAGTTATTAATTGAAGGATTGTAAGAGATGAGCTATAGGAAAAAGAATCGTTTTTTAGGTTTGAGCATACTAAATCTATATCTAAGTCACCACCATAATTTATAGCTAACAAAAAGCTTTATGTCAGACAAAAAGATCAGATCAGCAGGTCTAATTTGCTTCCATTTAAACCCATTTTTCCGTGCTGTTTTCATGGTTTGTATTTGGGACACTACTTAGCCAGATGAGGGAATCTGTAAGTGAAATGGACTTGCACTGTTGTTCCCAATAACATTTAGTAAAACAGAAATCCTGGGTCCAAGTGTACATTGGGCAGCTTCTCCTCTCAGTAAACAGGCTCAATTGCAGAACAAATCAACACTTTCATGGGAACTTTAGTCTCTCTCTGAAGACATTTCTCCCCAGAGTCAACAGAATTAAAATATAGAAAACAAGCTTCAAGTCCGCAAACTGTCAGACTGACCAGAAGCTGAAAGTTAGAGACAAGAAAAGCCCTCAGTGGTGTAACAGCCGGGAACTGGGCAGAACAGTTTTTCTTCTTTCCTGTAAATGTGGCCTTCTTAACTGGAGTACCAGGGTTGGAGCTCTGGGTCTGGCTGTTGAAGAGAAGGAGCTATTTCCATCAGAATAAATTCTTCTCCTGCCTAGGTGTACTCTATGTAAACAGGCACAATCTACAAAATCTTAGCAGTTTTCAGCAAAAATGGATTTTTTTATTCATTCAACGAATATCTGCTGAGTATCTTCAGATGCCAGGTGATGGGAACTCAACAGAGAGCAAAATAATAATATCTGTCTCACATGGAGCACGGGTTATGGTGAGGGGAACTTAAGATAAATGACTAGGCATAATTCCAGCACTTTGGGAGGCTGAGGTGGGCAGATCACTTGAGGTCAGGAGTTTGAGACCAGCCTGGCCAACATGGAGAAACCCCACCTGTACTATAAATACAAAAAGCAGCCAGCTGTGATGGCAGGCGCCTGTAGTCCCGGCTACTTGGGAGACTGAGACAGGAGAATCACTTGAGCCTGGGAGGTGGAGGCTGCAGAGCAGAGATCACGCCACTGCACTTCAGCCTGGGCAACAGAGTGAGACTCTGTCTCAAAAGAAAAAAAAATAAATAGGCAAATAACAGTATGATGTGCCCAGTGGTATAAGTTTTGTAGAGATGGAGAGAAATATGACAGCAAAAGGGTAGCTGTTTTGGCTCAGGTGGGCAGGAAAAGACTCTCTAAAGAGGAAAGTGCTGAGCAGAGGCCTGAATGAGAGACGGAGTGAGCATAGTTCGTGATGTGCTTGTCCTTGTTCATCTTTGTAGTGCCTCATCCAATACTGGGCGCATAGTAGATGCTTGGGAAATATGTATTCAATAAGTAAATAAAAGAAAAATATAAGAACGTTATTTACTACTGTATTTCAGAACTGAGTACTTAGATAGCCATCTTTTGAAAATAATGTTAATTTATAATTTAATATATCTTCATTTACCATTAGATGTTAAAAGATAAAACAAGAAAGTGATAATAGTATTATTAAGAGTTATCACTGGAACCTACTTTGTGCCATACACTTGCTAGGCACTTTATTTTAATTATTTATAATCTGTTGCACAGATTACAAGCCTGTAATTAGGTATCATTATTATCATTCCCATTTTACAGATAAGAAAATTAGGGCTCAAATAAGCTGCATGAAGTGTATGTTTTTAAATATTGCATCTGGCATTTGTACCCAAGTGGGCTTCATTCCAAAGCCTGTTCTCTTTTCGATGTGCCACTGATTAAATGGAAGCAACCTGAAAAAATAAAAGTTTACTGAAAAAGATCTTTATTGATTTTTGCTCAATTACAAAGGAATAAGCGTTCTTTTTTTTTTAAAAGAAGTGTATGAAGAATAAATCAAATGTGATTCTCACATCTCTATTGACAATAAGAAAACCTTTTCTTTATAAAAGTGATGTATATATATAATAATTTTCAAACAATGTAAGGACATATGAATTTTAAAAAAATTTTTTTTCCACAGGTTATTGGGGAACAGATGGTGTTTGGTTACATGAGTAAGTTCTTTACTGGTGATTTATGAGATTTTGGTGCCCCATCACCCAAGCAGTGTACACTGCACCCAATTTGTGGTCTTTTATCCCTCACCCCCTTTCCACCTGAGTCCCCAAAGTCCATTGTATCATTCTTATGCTTGTGCATCCTTATAGCTTAGCTCCCACATATAAGTGAGAATATACAATGTTTAGTTTTCCATTCCTTCACCAGACATATGAATTAAAATTTTAAAACTCCCTTCTTTTCCTCCAAATCCCAATCCCACTCTCTATAAGGAACCACTACAACCAATTTCTTGTGTAATTTCTGAAACTGTGTTTGCACTTGGAGACAAAGAGAAGGTGTGTGTGTGTGAGTGTGTGTGAGTGTTTGTAATCCATCTTTAGGAAACAGCTTTTACAGATAATTTTCTGTTTCCATCCATACCACGTGCCTCAAACTTCCTAAATAGCAAAAATTTTACTGCATAACACATCCAAATGAGGAACTAAAGAATGTGTATGCTGGAAGGTACTCCAAAGGCCTCTGGGCAGAACCCTCCAGTTGTCTAATGAGGAAACTGAGGTCCCAGAGAGTCAAATGACTTGTGTAAGGTAACACAATCAGTCCAGAGAGCAGCCAGCAGCCAGTCAGTAAGAAATCTGGGTTAGTAGTTTGTCTATATAACCTCATGCTGCAAAGCAAAACAAAGCAAAATAAAATCAAGAATATGCCAAGCCATTGTAACTTGAGTGGAAACAACATTCAAGAGCTTCATGTGAATTAATATTTAGGGGGAATAATCTTAGCTCCATCTGTCTATATGAAATATAATGAAAGAATCAGTAAAACCTCCCTCTTTCAAAATCACACAGGAAACATACTAGAGAAACGACTAACAGGGATTACGAGCTACTTATCCAAAAACCATGTGTATTGGTTTTCTAAATCTTGAAGGCAAGTGTAAAATAGAACCTTATTATTGAAAACTCATTTTGCCTTTGAAAACGTGTTTTGTGGAACATTCTAGTACATTCAACTTCTCCATATTGATAGGATTTACTATTTATGTTGCACAAAATGTCACGGATTAAAATAAAATATATTCCAGCTTAAGAATCGCTCTTTCTGTCCAGAAAATCAAGAGTTTTGATGACTACTAATCTATCCATATGTAAATATTTGGGTAGTTTAAAATAGTATTTTAGTCTGTTTTAAATGGCTTTGCTTTAGGAGATGCCTAAAGCACATTTCTATTCCGGTGGCTTTGAAAAATCCTAATTAGAAAAATGATGTAATTTTCATCTAAGAGAATAAACTGTGTCTCATCCAAGCAGGAGTCAAAGGCCCACCTCCTTTTTTTTTTAAATACATGGAGGCCCCTGAAAGTTAGAATAAGGCAGAAAAACCATGTAAAATTATGATGTTGCATTTTGGTAGAAAACGTGTACTTCACTCCAATCCCTGGCCTGGTCATTGGGTTGAGACATTGAGTGGAGTACACTGTGTTTCTACCAAAACTATTTCACAATTTCACTTGTTATTTTTGTAACAATTACCAAAGCTCATGATTCTTACATTACCTAGCCCTAATGAACATTTTCCCATTGTGTTTTCACCCTCCAATTCCTTGCATGTTTGCAGAAGTTTTAGTGGATGCCAAATGTTGTTCTTGAGCAAGTTTGTTTATTTAGTCATTTTTTCCTTTCAAGAGAATCTATTGATACCCACAGTATTTCAGATCATAATGTAGGGCCTGGGATATAGTAGTGAATGAAACAAAGTTCTGACTCTCATGAAACTTATATTCTGGTAAGGGGAAACATGACATTCACAAACACATAAATAATCATATATGGTATCGTGTCCTATGAAAAATTAGGGTAAGACGATAGGTATGAAAGAAGATTGGGGCAGTTCAGAAAGACCTCTGTCACAGCTCAGCAGAGACCCAAGGGAAATGGGGCAGCCAGCCATGCAACTCTCCAGGATCCAAGTGCTCCAGGCAGAGGGGAAAGCAAGGGCAAAATCCCTGAGGAAAGGAGGTGCTTGGTGAATATGAAGAACTGTCAAGAAGCCAGTGTGCCTGGAACAGAGTGAATGGGAGCAAGACAGAGTGGTAGAAAATGAAGCAAGAGGTAGCCAGGCCAGAGCACTTAGGGACTAACAGGATTTACCTGAATAAGTGGGAACTGGGTGACTTTGAGAAGAGGAAGATCATGTCTCTTTTCCTTTTGGAAGAATCTCGCAGGCTGGTGTAGGTAGTATACTGTGCATGGGTGAAGGGGAAGTAGGGGGGCAGCTAGAGGTTACAGTTCAGACAAGAGATCATAGTGGCTTAGGAAGGGTTACTGCAGGGCCATGGTGTATGATGGTACAGGTTGTTCACTACCCAAAGGCATCTGGCTTTTCTCATCAAGCCAGGGGTTGTGCCAGCCAAAAGGAAAAGCTATCTTTTTCTAATTGGCATCCCAGAGTGGGAGTTTTTCTACAATTTATCTGTCTTTTGCTAAATTGCATGCTGGTGCTAAAAGTATGTACTAGCAATGGTGCTGGTGGGTCACAGTAGAGACAAGTGGGAAATGGTCTTATTAAGGGCATATTTGAAGAATAAATCCAATGAGATTTGCCAATAAAGTGACACATAAACAACTCAATTAATAAATTAATGAATTAAGTTCATCAATATCTGGGATCTCTGTCACTCCTCCTTGTTGCAGGTGGGTTCCCTAGAAGCAAGCCCCAAGGAGATTAGCAAGCAGGAAGTTTATGAGAGGGTGCTCCTGGGATCAACACCTGAGGAAGAGAAAGGGAAGAATCAGGACTGGACAGAGGGAGAAATTGTGCGGCAATGCAACCTCAGTGAAGGCCCCAGCCTACTTCATGGATGTTCTGGCTGTGGGATGACTCTTCTGTGTTTTTCCAAGTCGGGGAAAGAGGGTTAAACCCTGTATCTAGTATCCAGAAAAAGGCATGTGATCTTGGTTGTACCAGCTATTTTCACTGAAGGCATTCCCCAGAGAGGGCTGACCAGGGGAGGGCTGCTTTCCAGTGGCTGTCCCACCATCTGGAGTAATAAGCCCTTCAGTCCTGAAGAGGGATCTGCAGCACAGTATCTCCATGTCCCATGGAGGGACACTCCCTGTCCCTCAACTGTGGCATAGATATTGTCAGGATACTCTTTTCTGCTTGCTCGGATACAGCTTCCAGTAGATTTCCAGGCAGCTACCAACAATCCCATCAAATGGCTGTGCAGTGGAACTCATTTGCCTTACACATTTTAGGAAAAAAGGTTGCCCGTATCCCTACCTTCAGCAAACTTATCAAGTACAGGACAAAAAGTGTACAGTGAGCAAAAAGTAATCGATTCCAAGCTCTTTCATCTGAAAAGGAGCTCAGGTGATCCTAGGGGCCAGTCATTGGCTGGTATGATCTTACAGGAGTTTATAATCTACGGATAGGATCTTTCAGTTTGGTGATATAAGTGGGAGATGCAGCTCTTTTGGATAATTTAAGAAAATCACACTGTTTATGAGGAAAACATCTCTTAGACACTCTTTCTAGGTGCAATAGGCCTGCCTGCCGGCATGGCCCACCAGTGTGGTGTTGCCATGACAAAATCTCCTCACTGAGTCACTAGATCAGACAAGCAGACCTCAGTGTGCTACCTTGGGCAGCCCCATGCAGGTCTGAATGTGCTGAGCCATGTGATCTTATACAAGGATTTATCTTGTCTACATTTTATTTTCAACATCTTTAAAATGAAGAGAATCTCTAATCTGTGTATCCCATAAAGAGTCCTGTGTGGCTCAAATGAACTCGTTTGAGCTGATACAAATTATAAACTTTAAAGCATGCTACCATTGTGAGCTAGTATAGGACTTATAAAGAGAATCCAGAGAAGAGTTAAACTTGACAGTTTTGACATCTCAAAAGTATGAGAGACTATAAAAATGGGAAAAATATTTATTTTAGTTAACTTGTGAAATAGGCAAAGGGCTATTTTATGAGTGTTCTGGGCACAGATGCTACTTCTCAAAAGGCACGATAATGACTCTGCATCTAGACTAGCCTGTATTTGAGGCACAGCCTGGAGTTGGGGATCAAGTGCAACAGCATTTATTGACCACCTCCTCTGTGGGGGTAGGGAGCACTGGGCTGGATAGGATTCAATGACAGTGGAGGCAGGGACCTTTTCTTCAAAAGACTAAAAGCCAATAGGGGGCCAGGTACAGTGGCTCATGCCTGTAATCCCAGGACTTTGGGAGGCCATGGTGGGTAGATCACTTGAGGTAGGAGTTTGAGACCAGCCTGGCCAACACAGTGAAACCCCATCTCTACTAAAAATACAACAACAACGAATTAGCTGGGTGTGGTGGCAGGCACCTGTAATCCTAGCTACTTGGGAGGCTGAGGCAGGAGAATTGCTTGAACCCAGGAGGCGGAGGTTGCAGTGAGATCGCGCCACTGCGTTCCAGCCTGGGTTACAGAGTGAGACTCCGTCCATCATACACACACAAAAAAGCAATAGGAAACAGGAAACAAACATCTAAATTCCAGGACAAATGTGATACGTGCAACAGGACAGATACAAGCATGTCTCAAGGTCCAAAGAACGGAAGAGTTTTATTAGGGGACAGAGGACAGCAGAGAAGTTTTCTTAAAGAAGTAGACATTACAATGCTGTAATGAATGGGTACGATTTAAAAGTTAGGTAAAGCAAGACAGATATAAGGCAAAGCCTCAAAAATAGGTAACAAAATTTATTCCAATAAAAGAATGGTTCAGTGTGATTGCAGCAAACAACAGTGTGGAAGAATTATCCTTGCTAACACTTCCTGCTTACAGCATACTAAGCACTATCCTAAGAACATTAAGGGTATTACTTCAGGTAATTATCATAGTGGCCTTATAGGATAGATAATATTGACCCTATTTGATGGATGAGCACAGAGAGCTTAAGTATACTGCACATGGTCACCCAGCTAGTTAGTGGTCCCTGGCAGAAGCTGGAATCACGCTGGAGCCATGGAACCATGCTGGAGCCATAACAGGAGATGCAGCCACAGGCTAGGTGACATTGCATAAAGCAGAGAGGGACAGGGAGAAATACCCAGGCTTTTCTCTTCCTTCATCTCTCCAAACTCCTCCCTCCGGCCCTCCCACTGACTGAGCCATGCCTAGGAAAGGCAGCCCCTGAGGGGAAAAGGGAGGGCCCAGCACCAGCACTGGGGCTCTAGCCCAACCCACTGGGGAAGTAATTGTGGAGAAGTCAGTGGAACCAGGATGCAGAGAGTGAATTCTGGAGAGATACATAGACAGGAAGGATAGGATTTGCTATTGCTTGGAAGGGGCAGAACCCAGTAGAAGGATTTTGCGTGCACAAGAGAGGAATAAGCTGAGGAAACCCGAGATTCATCTTGGCTTATGAATCCCCTGGACAGTACCTTCTCTTTCTGTCACAGATTTTTCATCTCATGTGTGGCAATTCAGTTCCATGTACTCCAAAAGAGTTATTATTCTTGTAGTTCCTGTTTTGTTTTTATGTTACCGTAGTTATTCCTTTCCTGGTCAAGTGTAAAGAGCCACATGATATTAATAGTAATTATATTTATTATAGCCACAGGTATTTTAAGTGTTTCTCAAATTATAGCACAACTTTCTTATGCAGCGGTTATCTCCACCTGCTTTCTTGGCTAACGTAATGTTAACATAAGCCTCAGGAGCCTCAGAGTTTTTGTCCATCAAATAGCCAAGGCTTGTCATTGTAAACACTTTATAGATGATAGGGTCAAAAGCAAATTTTTGAGTATGAATAGTCTTTGGGTAATTCACTTAAAATAGGATACCTGATAAGTTTTAACACTGAAAGCTACTTTGTTCCTTAATGGCTAGTAGAGGCTAAAAATAGTCCAAAGTTTGTTTCAAAATAGAAAAGGGAAAACGTTCCAACTCCTGAGATGGAGAACTTTTTGAAGATGATTGTCAATATTTAGCATTGGTCCCTATCCACACTTTAGCACCTGGGAGGGAATGGCTTTCCTTTCTGGAATTTCTTCCTCCTGAAGAGTTACAGGAAGAGTTGGAGAAGAATTTCAGCCAGAAACATTTGTTCTTTTGGTTGTTCTCGCCTTGTTTCCTAGGACATTGTTTTCATGTCAGCATGATCTTGGCTGAAGAAGAATTTATTCCTCTTGACATATTCCTCAACTAAGAATAACAGTCTCAATGTGTCTTTTTGCAACCCTGCCTGAGACTGCTCCAAGATCCCTCTCAGGGGGAGGTGTTTGCAAAAGGGATGAGCTGAACTTTGGAAATAGTGTAGGGTGAGTGAGGTTGTATTTTCATTGTGCATTGTTAGAAACCAACATACTATGTGGGAGATTCACTAATACCTATATCCTTCTTTGGCCAGTAACTCCATGATTTCTTGAGCTTCCTAAGAAATATCCACGCACAAAATGGGCATGGGCCTGGCTGCTCCTTGGGAGGAGAAAAAGCAAGGTCTGTCTTCATCCTATGGAAGAGTGGTCCTGGACCTTTTCACTCCAGGCATGTGTAAAGAGAAAGAGAAAAAGGCTAACTCCATATGGCCTTATAGACTTTTTAGCTCCACTGCTAAGAAAAGAAAATCTGGCTCAGTCCTTATCAACAGTTTGAGGAATCACCCTCTTTTTTGGAGAGTGGAGTTTCCTTATCTTAATCTGAGCTTATTGTTTGACAGAAGTAAGATAAGAGGTAGGGAGTTTGAGCCATCAGCTCTACAAAACCCCACTCACTGCAGTGTAGTATAAATATCTGTAGGTGTTGAGCAACATCCAGAGATTTGCATCATTGAATATGCATGGCTGAGCACATAGTAGGTGTTCAGTAACTTCCTACTAATTGAATGTTTGATTGATTAGAGAGACAAGAAGATCTTATAACAATATATTTCATCTATGATGTAGTCTTGTGGTCTGCGAGTTGAGTAGTGAATTATATTCAAACTTCAGTCCATTTTGGGTCCATCTTTATAGGTATTGATTTATCATAGATCCTTGCCTACTGTACTCACTGTCTTATCCCATTTCTTATTTGCCTATTTTCCTATATATATTCTACAGCAGAATATATTTTTCTGCTATTTCTACAGTCAATTTTTTCCTCCCTCCTTTTTAAGGTAAATATTCTGAGATTTAAATATATAATGTCACTAAAAATGTATTTCGATAAATAGTGTTGCTATTTGCAAGGCCTTCAAAAAATCATGATCAATTAAATATTTGCATATCAATGGTCATTTATTTATACTAACCTTTTAATGCCAAATATCCACTGTCCAGAACTCTATAAACAGGAAATGAAAAAGGACCTAGTGGAATTGCTCCACAGACAGTTTTCAGAAGGTCAGAATGAGAGGCCTTTTTGGTGCTGGTTTTGATAGAGTTAACTTGGGTTGTGTTGGGTTAATAGTGTGTGCTTTACCATACGTTTTGACTATCTATTCCTTGTAAGGAAGACCAACCGTGAGATGAAGGAAAACTTGAGAGCAGTACTTGATTTACGTAAGATGTCATAGTTTCCTTTCACAAACAAGAAAATTCCCTGATTGAAGAGTCTGTGCTACAGCCCAGGGGTTCCAGAATTCAGAAGTTACTCTATTTTTTTTTTCCATGCAAGTGAAATAATTAGCTAAGGAACCAAGCATGAATCATAAGTCTAGGATTTTGGTGAAAATATTTTTATGATCTTCCAATTTCATAAGATTGAAATGACTGCTTATTTAACTCCTCTAAGCCAAATTGTCATATGCCTTACTTATCTCCCTGGATTGTGGTGAGGTTAATGAAGGGCAGTGGAGACACAAAGTGTTTTGTGAACCTTAATATTCTATACATACATGAGGTGTTATTTTTATTCTTATCAGTAAGATAAAGCCAAAGAAAGAGTTTGCATCATACAGCCTTTGGGTAATTTTTCACTTCTGCACTGGTTGAAAACTGTTCCATTTGGGGAGTTGATGGGAAAGTGTATCAAGAGCCAGCAATTCTGGAGAGAAAGCTCACAGACAATATTAAAAAAAAAAACTAATGGGGGGAAGAGGGAGAGCACGTGAGCTTGGAGAATATTACTTATGAATAGATTAACAAAGGCTGAAGAAAGAGACCAAAAATGAAATTGGCGTTTCTCTTTAATTTACCTAAAAGTTCCTGGAAGCATATTACATTACAAAATACAATATGGAGGAGGTAACTTGGGAGGCTGAATTTTAAAATTCAAATGTAAAATGTTTAAAAGAGCCCTTGTTTAGACTATTTGAGGTACTGCTCAGTATTAAAACCTCATCGAATTTATTAGAGATCAGCTGTCAATTAAGTAGATGCTATCAATATGATGACTGACAATAATAATTTCAGATTTATTTATTATTAGAAAGTCTTTAGTGTTTTGGTAATTTGGGAGAGGTAGAAGATACTGACCCTCACCTAGTTTATCTTGTTTTAAATTCTGATGTAAAGAACAACGTATCATGTTTTCCTGACCATCAGTGTCACCTCAGCACAAACCCTTCTCAAATAAATGTGGTTCACCATGATCACCAGTCCCACTATGGGGTGACTGATCTGCCTAAAGCCCAAGTTTCCAATGAGTACATTCCTGAGTCTGGCTGAGGCTTCTTTCCTCAAGATAAGAACTCAAGAATTCACCCTGAATTCTAGTCCTTTCCAACATAGATTACAAATGCTCTTAATTTTAGAATGGTGATACTGTATCTAATAGAATAATAGTAGTAGCTTTATACTTACCAACGTTTTCTATATACCAGCCATAACTCATTGAATCCTCACAACAAATCTATGAGCTAGACGTTGGTATTATTATTATCCCCACTGATAGATGAGGAAATGGTGACATGGTGAAAAAAGTTAAGTAACTTGCCCAGGCTATATTGAGTTGAATTTGAATCTAGGGAGTGTGGATTCTTCACCATGAGACTGTATTGTCTCTTTGAGCTAAATAATTGTGTCTATCTCTGCCATTTAAGAAAAGAAAACGCTAAGACAAAAAAGTGCACTAAAAATTAAAGGCCAAAAAAGCACTTTTTAAAAAAAAGATGAAAACACATTTTTATTCTATTTTTTTTTTTTCTGTTTTGGAGACAGAATCTTGCTTTATCCCCCAGCCGGGCTGGAGTGCAGTGGTGCAATCTCAGCTCACTGCAACCTCCGCCTGCCAGGTTCAAGCGATTCTCCTGCCTCAGCCTCCCGAGTAGCTGGGATTACAGGCATGTACCACCACACCAGCTAATTTTTGTATTTTTAGTAGAGATGGAGTTTCACCATGTTGGCCAGGCTAGTCACGAATTCCTGACCTCAAGTGATCTACCCACCTTGGCCTCCCAAAATGCTGGGATTACAGGTGTGAGCCACTGAATCCAGCCTATTATTTCTATTTAAGATGCAACAGAGATTTGTTTAAGGAAATGACAAATACGCAGTGCAAGTAAAGCTTACATATCTACAAATGTTGCCAAGCTTAAGTATCTGAAAATATGTGGTTTAAAAGGAAGAAGGCTTTCACTTCTGATAAGCCAACTTTGTTTTAATTTGTGGTACTTGTACATCTTGTACCTGAAGAGCACTGAATATTTATAATAAAGTTTCCTAGTTGTTTTAAAACCAAAACTAAAATAAGAGCTGGTGTAGGGGCTGATTCATCCCAAGAGTAAATTCTTGTGCAGTGGACTCTCACTTTATCTTGTCCAGATTCCCGAACGGTCACTTCAAATGTCAATGTGATCTCTGCAGCTTGGATACCTCTCCTTAAGCTACTAAAGGGACTCATTAACTCTGGGTTTTGGCCAAGGACATTGAAAAGACGAGTTGGAAAAAACTACTATTCTGCAGTGATTTGTAGGCAGTATGCTAGCAGCTTTCAAATAATGTGAATTATATACAGGATCCTAGCAACTTTCAAATAGTGATCAAGTGGAAGTTGTTGATGGTTCTGGTATAAACCATGAATCTCATCTCACCAAAATGAGTGCTGGGAAGGAAGGGGTTAGAGTTTCTCTCCCGACCTGGCCACAAGCCCCTTCTCTTATTCCAGTCCTGATGGTGTCTTATCCATGTTGGTCTCTTCTACATCTTACATTGGTCTTAACAGAGCCTGTGATTACTTCAACATGTAAACAGCCAAAGAGAACTCTGTCTGCAGCTGTTCAAAGCTCTGTCCTCCAGCCATGTTTCTTAAACTCTTGGGATCATGAGCCCTTTTGAGAATCTGATGAAAGCCATGGATTCTCTCCCCAGAAAAACAGACATGTAATAGTTTGTGTATGATGTCGTGAAACTCTGGAATCAAATCCTCGACCCCAGGGTAAAAACCCTGGCCTTAATAGCTTTAAGTGAAAGGATGCTGTTTGACATCCAGTCTCCTTCTAACTCATGCCTAGCCATTCCTAAGTGTGGCCATTATCCTCATGGTCTCAGGCAGTGGCAAATTCTCCATCTCTTATGAATGTATTTCAGGCAGGAAGATGGAAGGTAAAGATAATTTTTAAGGGCATTTCCTACAAGATGCACATAAAACTTATGCAACTTCTAAGGTTCCATGGGCACGTGACTGCTGCAGTGAAAAGCAGATAGTTAAACCATTTTGAAATTCTTAATGTATGTTTGAGTCTGTTCTGTAACTGAAATCCAAGGGGACAATGGGGCATGTGCAAACAAAGTGGGCAACACCCTGAGGGTAAGTGGCTGTCTCACCTGGATGCCTCACCTGTCCCAGTGTGCAGAGGCTGCAGTACCCTTAAAGGTCACTGTCTGCAGGGGGTTGGGGCAGCAAGACAGTAGGAAGAGGAGATGCCTGGCTTGATTTCCCAGCCGCCACCAAGGCACTGAATACAGGGCTGGCGTGTGGCAGGATGGGGAACCCAGAAGAAAACCCCAGAGGCTGTGTTTCACTGAGTCGCCAAAGTGAGGGACTCCTCTTGCTTGACAAGTGTCTGTGCATTTCAGGGAGCAACATAAAATGGCAAATAAAAATCATCATGACAGGTCAAGAGAGAGATCCTGGAAGAAATGAAAAAGCTTTATATTTAATACCGTTAACAGCACCCTTTTCCTACTTTTTCATCAAAGAGCCCTGCATTTTCTTTTTGCATGGACCCCTTGAATTATGTAGCCTGTCTTGCTCTCTCTCACTGACCAGCCACAAAGAGCTGCAAAGAATGCTGAAAAATACAGTGTTTATTCTAGTGGATGTGCCCAGCCAAAATCAGGAGTTCTGTTACCATGGAAGATGGGGAAAATTGATATTGAGGTTGATAGCTAGCAGTTTCTACGATATAAGAAGAAACCACCCATTATTGAAAGTGTTTACAACATTTAGCTCACTGAATCCTAAAAGCAATAATACTATTAGCCCTAGTTTACAGACAAAACAACAGCACACAGAGATGAAGTAACTTGCCCTAGAGCACACATCTAGCAAGCAATGAAGCCAGGGTTCAAACCTGGGCAGTGTGGATTTCAAATCCAGGACCCTAACCCCTGCATAGCACCGCCTTTGCAGCTCAGCTTGCAAAACCCACATCTGTGATTTGGCAGGGATGTTCTAGCCTCTGAATCCCTTATAAAAACATTGGTCATGAAATCACCTGCACCAGAATTGCTACAATATTTGTTTAAAATGCAGTTTCCTAGGCTCTAAGCCAGGCTACCGGATCAGAATATCTGCAGGTGGATTATAAGGATCTTCATTTTAAACAAACTCCTTCTGGTGATTTTTAGACACTTTAGGAAATATTACTTAAAAGTTTTAAGGTACAATAAACTTCCTGGGTTGAGGATTGTGTGGGAAGCTGTGAGGAAACAGACATTCATATTAATACATCGACGGCAAGAAAGCAACAGTTTACAACCCAATGAGGGGGAACGTGGCAATATCTACCAAGATTACAGATGCACTGGCCCTGGGATGCAGCAGTCCCACTTCCAGAAATCTAGCCTACAACTACACATACATTTGTATGAAATGTACAGAGTTACTCATAGTCGCATTATTGACACCAGCAAAATATTGTAAGCACCCCAAGTGTCCAGCAAAGGAGACCAGGATGAGTCCATCCATGCAGTGGCACACTGTGCTGCTGTCTGGAAGAATGCAGGCGTTCACTAAGTACTGATGGAGGGAAATCTTCAGCACATGTTGCAAAGGGAAAAAAATGAGATATGTTAACAGTGTCCCTGGACATTCAGGCAAGAGAATCCCCTCTCACCAGGAACAGTGTGCTCCCCAAAATTCCCAGTGACGTTACAAAGGCTGAGTCTCAGGGCTGCGATGGCAGGTGGGGGCAGTTGAGTCAGCTCTGGCCCCTTTTCCTAAGCCCTGAGTTGTTGAAGGCTCCCTGACAGCTGTCTTTAAAATTAATGGAGGGGCTGGGTATGGTGGCTCACGCCTGTAATCCCAGCACTTTGGGAGGCTGAGGTGGGCAGATCACGAGGTCAGGAGTTCAAGACCAGACTAGCCAACAGAGCAAAACCCCATCTTTACTAAAAATATAAAACTTAGCCGGGTGTGGTGGTGGGCACCTGTAGTCTCAGCTACTCAGGAGACTGAGGCAGGAGAATTGCTTGAACAGAGGTGGCAGAGGTTGCAGTGAGCCAAGATCACACTAGTGCACTTCAACCTGGGAAATAGCATGAGACTCTGCCTCAAAAAAAAAAAAAAAGAAAGAAAAAAAAATTAATGGCGATACTTAGGGCCTTTCTTCCCTAGGCAATGGATCCTGTTCACCAATTTTGTGGCAAAGAAAAACGTCTTATTCCATCCCTTTAGAGATGGTAAACCTAGATTTGGAGTGTAGAATGATTCTGAGATGGCACTGACTTCTTCATCCTTTTCAATTGGAAAATATGCTGCCCCAGTCCTAGACTGGATTGTTTTGGGGAACAAACTTTTTTTTAAGTGCTTTTGGAGGATTGGTGCTCTTCTTCCAGCTCTGTATGATGCCTCTCTCCTCTTGAATTTGGATCACTTGCTTGTGGTAGAATGTTTTATTTTGTACTCTAGAGAATGCTTATACTCTTGAGTGGAAACATGAGGGAGTTTCAATAACGGATTGTTCTCTAAAAATAGTCCCTTCAGCCTTTCCTATTAAACTAGGTGTCAAGGCTCAGGGTTAGCAAAGCAGTTTGTTAGAGCAAAAGCAGCACAGAGCGTTCCCTTGGAGATTGTCATATATGGCTGTGAAACCCCAGGAAGGCAGAACTTAGAATTCTTCACAAGTTAGAGGAGAGAAACCCAAATGCCAGGTCACTCTTTTTCTTTACTTAAATAATACGCCAGCATCAGGAAGTAGTTTAAATAGTAGACGATCTGTTAGCACAATAAAAACCCTGTCATCTTCCTGTGTTTGGGGCCTGGATTAATTTATCCTAGGTTCTCTCATGGTTACTAGTGGCTCCAGAATGTGGGGAGGGCTCGAGGCTATGTTTTCACAGACTTTTTGTAAGACTGAGAAAGTATAAATTGATCACGTCAAAGAATGAAGGAGTAGCTGATACGCAACAGAGGTGAAACCCTCCTTCTTCCTCCCTTCCTCTTGACACTTTAATTGTTCTAACTTGGTAGATGATTCTCATCATAAAGGCCCAAGGTTATATCCAAGGTTAATCTGGACCAGCAATGTCCAGTAGAACTTTCTGTGATAATAGAAATGTTGGATACCTGGGCTGTTCTGTACTATAGCTGCTGGCCCAATGGGGCTATTGAGCAGTAGATATGTGGCTGGTATGACTGAGAAACAAAATGTTTAATTTTATTACCTTTCAGTTAGTTTAAATGTAAATAGCCACATTTAAATGGCTAGTGGCTGACATTTAGACAGCATGGCTCCCTGATGCATGGAATGGGCATCAGGGATTATGATTTCTGAACTCTGTCTTCACAAGAAATTGAGATGATGGTAGTGTCATGTTAGTGCTGTATGCATCACATGCCCATCTTAGAGAATAGTTATCATTGACCCTTGCTTCCTCTTTGGATGTTCTGAGAGGTACAGGCCATTTGGACTTTCTTATTGGTTTTCATGAACCAGAGATGTCAATGCCAAGCCATTCTTGACTGTATTGGTCCATTTGCAAGAACAAAGCAGGGATTCAGTCCAGGAGAGGCAAGCTAGTGTGAAAGCCCAGCCCAAACAACAAAAGGTGTGACATTACAACACTGCACATGATATTCACAGGTGAGAAAACTTCATTTGTATGTATGTGTCCCTTGAAACTCAGAATCAATTCATTAATTTCAGAGACTTGACTTTACCCACTCAAAAGTTAACTCCACTCATTCCTGCTTATAATTTTTATTAGGAAATAGAAAAAAACTGCTATAGTGCACAGTGTGTGAGATCATGACAATTAGGGGTTCATTTGCTTTTGCAAAATCATCTTGAATGCAGGATGGATATCCAAGGTGAATCTGTAAGAGCACACACCATTTAATCTGTGTATCTTACTAACCTTAAATCAATCTGATAACTCCCTCTTACCCTGTTTCTCTCCTTCGGAATGTTCATGTTTTACCTTAGGCCCCTTCAGTGGTATTTTTCAAAGTGCCCACATAATGTTTTATGCTACATCAACCTAAAGTGAAGAGGCTGAGGCACAAAATATAATGTATACGGTTCACAAGCCAAGTGAGAACAGCTGCCCAGAAGACTCAGACTCAAGCAACCTTGGATATGAGCTCTGTTGACCTTTGTTATAAGCAAGTTTTTAAAGGCAAAGAAAGGGGACACGGAGTAAGCTAATACAAAGTTAGGAATTCTTATTGGTTTACAGAAATAATGTTGATTAGTGATTGGCTATATACATTGTTAAGGTATAGGGTGTGAGTTATAGTACCCTGTGTAGCATGATTAGGTTAATTTATAGCTACCTGGGCAATAGCAAGCAGTTTCAAGACATGAAAACATAGCTCAAAGCTGGGAGTAGGATGTGATTGCTACCTCCTTTTAATGTCTCTCTGGGCCTGAAAATTTTAAAGGGCTTGCATTCCTCCAATAAAAATTCTTTTCTTTTCTCAGCTGTTAATTAAGAAACACGGGGTAGTCAAGTCTATCACGCAAGCTGCCATGTCCTGCCAACAAAAATCCTCATCCCCAGGCCTTGCACGCTCAGAATTATTGCCCTCCTTTCCTTAGGAATTCTACCTCCTTAGGAAATGGGGATGTTGGATGGCCCACAGCAAAACCAGCCTGCTTCAGGTGGCCAGCTCCAATTGATCTTTACTTCACAAACTGTCCATCTGAGAATCCCAAGACCTCAAGGTTAGCACAGAGGGAGCCATCTTCCAGAATTCTTCTTTACTCCAGCCTCCCCCTAGCTGGTGTGTTTTGTTGCCAAGACACCCAAATGGGTCACCATCTCCTGGCCTCTGATGCACACCTATTGGTAATAAACCATGCTTTACTTGACCCTCCACCCCAAGGGGAATCCCTGAGATACTATAGATGACTATTGGCTCAATTACCCTGCATTATTAGCAGAGGTCCCAAAAGAATGAAACTCACTGGCATAGACTGTTGTGTACAAATGTAGATCTATGATGATTTTCTGGAGAATACACTGTCAAAGGGCTTATTCAAGGAACAAATTCATGACATTATGAACTGCTATAAGAATGACCTTAACTATTCTTCTCTCCTACTGAGTGAGCTACCCAGCAGAGTACCATGAGTATAAACAGCCCTAGACTGTCAGATCTTATTGTTTTGTTGATGAGCACACATGGGCCTTAAGCATACAGTGTGGGTGGTCTGCTGGCGGGTTATGAATCAAAGCCAAGGGGGTTTGCTTTCTGGTCAGCCTCCATGAATTATTTGTGAGCACTGGACTAATTGCTTCTAAACTGCACATGTAATGGCCACTTCTGGGTTTTTGACAGGAAAATGGCTACTTGTTTATTCTCAGTTGTCATAATAAATCTGTCCTTTGCAAACCAGAGTCCAATGGGTGAGTTTCAGAGGACTTCCCTGGGATCCACAGCTCACTGTGCAACCTTGCAGAAGTTGTTTGATAGGTGTGCCTTCGGCCTGTCCCCAACATAAGCAAAACACACCTGCCCTTTATCTGGCTGAGTGGGAGCATGTGCAGCTGCAGTCGATTAAAACTGAATGAAAGTGTGTCTGCAAACACAGCTTCTTGGTGGTTAGATGTTATGTAATTACAAGTGTTATTGCAAAATACTATTCTTATTTACTTTGTGTATGTTGATACACTTTAAACATATCATTCATTTTGTAGGGCAGATAGTATTTTCTCCATCTCCTGTTTTTGCTTTAATACACTATTGGTTATTTTAAATCACCAAACCGTTCATGCCTTTATGACCATTCAAATAATACAGAATGTGGGGGATAAATGACTAATTAATAGATTAATAGTCTTCCTCTTCCCATCTCCTTGAGGTAGCTAATATTGTCAAAGCAGCGTGCTGCATGCATCTTTCCACAATCACTCTATGTATGTAGAAACATTATTTTTAAAGCTTATGAAAGTGTACATATGTTTTATATGCTGTAGCACTATACATGTATGTGTGTATATATCCACACACATTCATATATGTGACATTTCCAAGTCAGTAGAGATCTACACATTCAT
The DNA here is from genome assembly GCF_009828535.3 of Hylobates moloch. Classification (NCBI taxonomy): domain Eukaryota; kingdom Metazoa; phylum Chordata; class Mammalia; order Primates; family Hylobatidae; genus Hylobates; species Hylobates moloch. Next base: position 43,115,928 of record NW_026652285.1, read on the forward strand.
ACATGTGACATTTCCAAGTCAGTAGAGATCTACACATTCATACATGTGACATTTCCAAGTCAACAGAGATCTAACTCATTATTTTAAATAGTTGCCTAACAGTCTGTAATATGGATCATAATCTATTGAATCATTTTCCTGTCGCTGGAATTTTTATTTTTATTTTTTACCTTAAGGCCCTCTGTTAAGAAAAAAGGAAGAAAAAAGTGCCTTGCTCTGCAGTGGTGGTGTTTGCAGGGGCAGTTGGTTGGGCTGTGTGTGTATTTGGGAGTATTGTTTGTTTACACAGTCAGTTTCCTAGGTTTCCATGTGTCCTTGCCAATCTGTGTTGAGTTGGCGGCCAACAGCTCTTCCTAAACCATGTCTTGTGGCCAAATGCAAACTGAACATCGAGGAATGGAAAATATTGCAGAGTTTCTAAATGGTCAGGAAGGTTTTAATCCCCAAACAGGTCTAGTTCCTATTTTGTGAAAAACAGTGTGGAAACACCTAATTTTTTAAAATCCTCCACTGTCAAATGAAGAGAGATTTGGGGTTACTGGTCCAGTTAGGTGCCCTGACTCAGGCATCCCTGGAACATAATACTTCCACAGTAGACTATCAGCTCACTGAGGTGGGCCCTTTGATGTGTTTTTGTTTTCTGCCTGGCATAAAGTAGGCACTTTATAATAAATGTTTGTTGAGCCAAATGGTTTACATAGGGCTGAAAATTACCTTTTTTTGTTTGATTTTTGAGAGTCTGGCTGAAGAGGGACTGTCAGCTGTTTGTTCGATGCAAAGGAGAGAGCTTGATGGGACAGGGATGGGGAAGGGCAGGCCAGGAGTAAGATTTAATTTGGGAGTAGGCAGGGAAGAGGAAAATGAGGTAATGTGGTTTGGTCTAGTGATAGATGCTAAGTCAGATCTTGAGGATGTTTATCTTGGGCTCAAGAGCAATGGAAAGCCACAAGAACCGTCCTGGAGGGGGAGGGAATGTCCAAATCTGTGAGTGGAGAGCTGACTTAGGCTTTGAATGTGTCATTGTAATTGATAACCAGGGAGGCACTGTCCTCTCCTGCCCCCTGCTTGGAATGAGTTTGTTATACCTTATTTTTATAGTCCTGCCAGTTCTCCGTGCACCAAAGCATATTCAGAACAACAGAAACAAAACTTTAATGTTTCATATTATGAGTTTGTCTGTAGTACGGTTTGTGTGTGTGTACATACCACACATTTCCACAGATAGACCAACACAAATAAAATTTGAGGAAAATTAAAAAACTCTTCAAAAACAATGAAACTTCCTTACAAGTTCTCAGTCTTCCTGAGCCTCTTGGTGGCTCCAAGAGACTTTTAATCAATCTCCCAAAGAGTGTAGAAGCTTGTGGATAGATTCAGCAAATTGAAGGTCCCATAGTCATCATATGAGCTAGCCTCAGGCTCAATCCACCAAGAGAAAGAAATTTCACGAGATCTTTTTTTTTTTTTCTGGAGGCCCCCTGAGGCCATTACTTCCTCCTGGGAATATCTAAGGAAGCTAACCAATTACAACCAAATCACCTAATTCTTACCTGTCACCTACTATGCCTATGCCAGATGTTCTTACCTGTGATAATCTTATTTCCAATAAAAATAGAAGACACCCAGCCTGGACATAACAGACTGTCACAGCTCCAGTGTCATCCACAAGATGAGTGTGGCTTAGGCCTGTGGGGCAGGGAAAATAAAAGAGAAGAAACAAATGCTTATAGGAATTTCCATCTTCTTGATACAGACTGTGAAGTGTTAGGATATACAGAATGTGGCTGAGTCCATGAGTTTATCACCAGCTTGGGCAACATAGCAAGACCCTGTCTCTATAAATAAATAAATAATAGATATAGAGAACATGGAATAATGATATCCTCTTAAATGATTGCTGGGGAGCTCAAATAAGATGGTGCGGGTAACAGCCCTTATGTAAGCTACAGAAATCTCTATGAATTATAGTTGTTGTTCTGGAAATGTCAAATTCATTAGGTAAAAAACTCTTTTAAAAAAGGCATCTTCAAAAGCCAAGCTTCAGTCTAATATAATTTCCCCATGGAAGTAAGTCTGTAATTCACATATTTAAAAAGTGAATGAAAGGATGGTCTTTCATTTAATATCACTAGTTTTTTTTATGCTTTTACTCAATTGTTTCTAGTTTGGAGTGCTATCGTCTTCTAACCTCTGCAAGACTACTGGGGTATTTTTTAAAATATATATTCTCTACCTTATAATCTGATAAATTAAAGAAGTGGCTGGACTTCTTCTTATCTGACAGGAAAGTCAGGTGTGATTACAGCCTTATGTCCAGAGAGCCTGCTACAAGTGACTAGCCCAGGTTTGGGTCTGTTTCTGGCATAATTACTGTTGGAGGGCTGATGAGAGAAAAGTGTCAATCATGGAAGTTACTTGCCTTTGAAGAGAGGCAATTCCCTCTTCTTTCAGACCTGCAAGCTTAAGGAGCAACTTCCTCTATCTGGTTCACTCTTGGCGCATAATGCAATGCCACCTGCAAGTCAGAACTTTCTAATAAATGCCTCTCCCCCACTACATTGTCCAAAAGGAATGTTAAAAATGTAAAAAAAATTTAAGATACAATGTAAATATTCTACAAGACACTACCTATCATCTGTAAAATTTCAAAGCATGTTTAGCTCCTAGCATCTCCTGCTAAAATGGAAAAAACAAAAAGGAATCATAGGACATTTTATTTTATAAGTAAAATCAGAATCCACAATAGCCAACCTGGCCAATTTTGAAAACTGTGGAAGGCAGCAGTGGCTGCTATTGTTTCATTTTCAGATATGAATGGGTGGTTTGTCCACTGTTGCCCTCCCTTCTCTCTTTATATTGTACCACTGATGTTTAGCAGTACTATAATAAATCAACGTTTTCATTTTACAGTATATATCTATGGGATTCTCTCATTTTCATTTTTTAAAGTTATATTTGTTTTGTACTAGAGTTTTGGAAAATAGTTCATATATAGTTGCTTTTATTAAAAAAAGTGTTGCTCATTCTATAGCTAAAGCAATTAAGGGATTCATAGTTCAGTGAAAAATTTTTTTGCATGGATATAATATGTCTCCTAAGCCAAAGCAAGTCCTGTCCAATCCACCACTTATGACAGTCTATTCTGTATAAAAGCAATAAGTCACATGCCAGAAGGGAGTTGTAACTAAAGACAAGGATGGCACTTCTCACTGAAAGAAGCCAGAGAGCTCCAGGTCAGGCATTGCATTCCATTCCCTTGGCTGTGTTCCTGTTTGCATGCTTACGCATGATTTCTTTCTTTCTTTCTTTCTTTTTTTTAATACCTTTTATCCCAAGCCAAAGCCCAGCCTATCGGGGCCCAAGGAAAAATAAAAAATGAATGCCCTGTAGTACTTTAAGTTTATACATATTAATGTGGGTTCAATTTGCTATTATAAAGGAGATTCTTTAGCCAGACACAATTAAATGTGAGAGGGACACAAAGAAACATCTTGCTTCCATTTCAGTAAAGATAAGCATGTCCTGGCTTTACCACTAGTTAGCTAAGAGACTTAAGAATAATTGAGAAAGGGAGTTAGTTGGCCTCAATGACTTCTCGAGTCTTTTCCAATGTTAATATTTTGTGATCTCAAGCCATACAAAGAAACCCAACTAAGTATCACTTATGTATTTTCTAATGTATCAACTCCTCCTTGGCATCAAAATATGTTGGAATCGTCTTCTGCTCACCTGGCGCTTCTCAAAGTATATACTGTGAGGTTTCTGTGAGATGGGAGAGTCATAACCCTTAAATCTCTCACTCAGGTCTTTCATGTATCCACTTGCAGGTCTGACTTCCTATTTAGCTACCTCCTTATGTTGCATCTTGGCCATAGTCTCTGAAGAATTGTCACCCAGACAGCTCTCACTCAAGGTGACCTGACTTAAGATTGCCAGAAAAGAATAACTAATGTCATGAAAATCTGTTTTGTTTACAGCTGTATCTCCAAGGACTAGAACAGTACCTGATATAGAGTAGATGCTCAACAAATATTGCAGAATGAATGAACTCAGAGCTGGTTCCATGTCATCATGCCATGAGCTCCATATAGTCACAATCACACACTAGATAGGTATCCCCAGTGGCTTTGTTCTTACCTCACCCCCTGCCTAACCTTTACTCCACTTACAATGTCTTTATTTTCCTCCCTCTGCCTGATTCCTTTCCTAGGTTAATTTTATACAAATCTTTTATTAACTTGATTAATAATCTAAATGTTGTGTTTTTAATTCAGTGAATAAGCCATTTGGAATGAGCTTGGCTTCCCAGTTATTATGATCCTCTGAAACTATAAGGCAAGTACAAGCAAAGGATGTTGAGATAAATGATACGTCTTTGAACTTGAATTGTTAGGCTCTACTAGTGAGGAGTCGGCTGAAGGCAACTTTTCTCCACTGGTAACAGTACGTGGCCAGAAAGGGGAAAAGTCTGGCAACAGAGACCTGAATGAATGTCAAACCCAGGGATTTTTTAAAAATCATGAACTTTACTATATCTGAAATTGCAGTGATGGGGAAAATTAAACTTGTTTTAATATAGAATTTTATTACATCTAACAGATACATAATTTACTATATCACACTTAGTTTAATCTGTAAATATAAGTACCCAAAATGGACAATAAGAAATCAAGGGTATACATTAACACATTAAAGCTGCACTACAGGGCCCCTTGTCATTCACAGCAATGCTAGTCCTAGGATGATCTTCTTTTTTTTGAGACGGAGTCTCACTGTCTTCCAGGCTGGAGTGCAGTGGTGTGATCTCGGCTCACTGCAAGTTCCGACTCCCGGGTTCATGCCATTCTCCTGCCTCAGCCTCCCCAGTAGCTGGGACTACAGGCACCCGCCAACACGCCCGGCTAATTTTTTGTATTTTTAGTAGAGACAGGGTTTCACTGTGTTAGCCAGGATGGTCTCGATCTCCTGACCTCGTGATCCACCCTTCTGGTCCCAGATTAGGTGTGATAAGGCATTTGGAAAACAAATTGTCTGAAGTTTGGGAGGACAGTAACTCTTCTCCTCAGTATTACCATCAACAGTCTTTTACCGTGGGGCATAGACACCGTCCCTAGAGTGTTAAGTCCTCCAGTGAATGCTTGTAACTTGTTCCCCTAGGCTCCTGGGACCAAGTTCATTCCATCAAGGGGTGGTGCCAACTGGGAAGTCTAGAGCTTAGAAGATTCGACTCTTTACTTCTTAGGGTCTTAGTTTTGTCAAAGTACCTCTTACCCAGGGAGCTATCCAAGGTGCTGTCTGAAACTCCCTGTCATCTGGTAAAACTGAATCTTTTTTCCCAGTGTCAACATATACTCCTGCCTAGCTTAGTCTCGCCCTTCTGAGTTTGTCTAATCCTGAAACCATCTGTGTTTCCCAGTTTGGATTTGACCAGACCACTGCTTGTTTCCAAATCCTGAGATGTGTTCTGAGGCATTCATAACTTGCCCTTAACTAACCCTCTGCCTGCCTCTTGTCTTGACTCTGCCTAGTCTGACTTAACTATCGCCCTCTCCTAAGATTGATCACCCTGCCCCCCATCTGATTTTTGTGTATCTATGGCATATGTAAGCAAAATGATAGAGATCAGAAGTTAATCAAAAAGAGAAATTACACCTCAAGAAATTTACAACTTTTATTTTTTATTGAATATAAATTACCTATGTTATAGATACTTTTGAAAAAATAGCTTTCTAATGAGAAAGCACCTAGTTATACAGAGACTATAAGGAAAAATAGTTTTTTATTTTTAGTTTATTATCTTTCAACATGTTTGTTAAAGTTAATTAAATATTCAGCTACTGTTGGCAAGATCAATATTATTATTGGAGTATATATTTGCATAAAGACTTTAGTCCCATTCACAATTTTCAGTTGAAATAAAGAAAAGAAAATTGTTTTGACTATAGTGGTGGACAACACATTCTGGCAATTGGTGCTAAAATTTATTTGTTAAGATACACTTTTTAAAAATTTGAAATACTTTAAATTTGCATACCATGTCAAAACTTGCCTTTAAGTTAATATATTTAATGTAATGATAATTTATATTTTTATAAAAATACTGTTATATGCTTTCATAAAAATTATCCTCCCATCTGACTTCCACTACAATGTGTATGTTGTCTTTATAAAGAAGAGCAAATCCATATTAATTTAGAGTACTGTGGATATGCATCAGGTGTTGTGCAGTTAATTGTGAAACAAGTGCTCTTTGTTTTCTCAGCCTTTTCTACACTGTCTTGAGAAGAAACAAAAGCCTCCAAGCACACCACCCTCTGTGTTCTAGCTATGAAGAGGTTGCTTGCCTTGAGCATTGGCAGTGGTGTTTGTATTGGCATTTAAGGCAGAGCTAATGACTATTTGAAATCATCCACATTCCTTTTCCAAGCCCCTTCTGTGATCAATGACCCACATCTCTAAGACAGTTCTCAAGATTGGGGATGCAGATCATAGTCATTAACAATCCCCTGCTCTTGTATCAATGAGTTGTAGCTCTAATTTTATGCATATTTGAATTTTTTGCATCTTAAAAATTGTTTTTGTGCTCTGCAAGCTTTGGGGAGCTGTTCAGTGTGCACTCTAGTAGGGACTGGCTGAGAGCTGGCAGGAAAATCTAGGGAATTATAAATAGGCTCTTCCTCAGAATGTATACAAGATATGAGGGGAGGGGAGTGGGGACTCTGGGTGGAGAGGGGAAGAGAAAAGGGTGAAGAAATGCTGTGGTGAGGAGAGAAGCTGGATGGAAAAGTTGGGAATACACCAAATACAAACTCCATATGGTTTAGTAATTTTATTTCTGGCTAGCTTTAGGTTCAAATAAATCTTAGGAACCATTGGTACAATGACTCAATTGTACATTTCTCATAGGACTGCAGTGATTACTTAAATAGATCAGTATTTAGTGATTAGCACATGACTTGACCCATAATAAGTCCTCCTGCAAATGGTAGCTGTTATAGTTGTGGGAGATAATCATGTATGCTGTTGAAAATGATCTTTTTAACCTAGATATGTCTTATACTCATGTAAATAGAAGGTGTTTTCAAAACTCATTAAGTTCTGCATTGAAATGATTATAAATCAAAAGACAAATGAACTAGGGGAACATGACAACATGGATGACAGATATCCAGTTAATTTTCTTAATACATAAAGAATTTCTGTAAATCAGTAATAAAAGCCCAACAACCCAATTAAAAAAATAGGCCAAGGATGTCACACACACACACACACACACACACACACACAAATATCAGTGGCTTTTAAACGTACAAAATGATGTCATCTGGGAAGGTGGCTCACACCTGTAATCCCAACACTTTGAGACGCTGAGGCAGGAGGATCACCTGAGGCCAGGAGTTCAAGACCAGCCTTGGCAACACAGTGAGACAAAAAGTTTAAAATTTCTCTACAAGAAGTTTAAAAATTGGCCTGGTGTGGTGGCTCGTGCCTGCAGCTCCAGCTACTTGGAAGGCTAAGGTGGGAGGATCACTTGAACCCAGGAGTTCAGGGCTGCAATGAGTCATGATCACACCACTGCAATCCAGCCTGGGTGACAGAGCAAGACTCTGTCTCCAAAAAAAAAAAAAAGTTCAACTTAACTCATAGTGAGAGAAACTCAAATTACAATGGCACTAGGATACCATTTTTTATCCATCTAATTGTTTAAATATCAAAAAGCTTAGTAACATACACTGTATTTATGATGATGGGGAAAATGCTCTAATACGTTGTTGCTACCAACATAAATTGGCACAACTTGAGGAATGAAAGTGTGGCAATATTTAACCAAAATATAAATGGCACAATTCCTTTAACTCAGCAGTTCCCTTTCGAGGGTCTTCTTCCATGGTTATACTCAGAAATCCGTACTTAGTCCTAAATACAAGAAGATCTATCACCACATTTCTTTTAATAGCTAAAGACTGGGAAATTATTCATCACAAAGGCACCAATTAATTAAATTATGGTACATTTATACAATGGAAAGCTATGCAATGCAGCAGTTAAAGATATGAGGAAGCTTTAGATAGAGAAACAGATAGATAATATAATCATCTCCAAGATATATTCAGTGAAGAACAGCATGGCACAGAATGGCATATAGTATGTTAATTGTTTGTAGAAAAATTAAAAGGCTATATCTAAAGATATGTTTGTGTGTGTTTATATATGAATAAAGTATCTCTGGAAGGGTGTCCCAGAAACTGAGGGTAAGAGGAAGGCTTGGCTTCAGTTTCTTGTATCTTTGAATTATGTATCATTCTGTATTACTTACTAAAAATAAAACCCACAGAGTCCACATGGAGAGTTGGCCCTGGAACACTGAAAGACATAATTTGTGTGGTTTTTGCCACCCTCTTTTCTTGCTCAGCTCAGCCCACTGCTGTGCTGGAGTAAGTCACAGGCCAAGAGCTGGACATGTGCAAAGCCTTCAGGAAGGCCTAATCTCAGAGTCAGGGAGAGCAGGCAGGAGCCACAGTGCAGCCCATTTAATCCAAGAGGGTCCACCATGACTTTCGAATCTAAAATACTCTTTTCACAGAAAAAGAACTGGCCTGGAACCTGAGGTTGCAGGATGCCCTATTACATTTGAATTTCAAATAAAAATCAAATAATTTTTTTAGTATAAGTATGTCCCCAGTGATATTTGGAACATATTTACGTATTTTTAATTGCTTAATTTGGCAATCTGAGTGGGATCCAGAATCTGGCTGCTTGTTAGGCAGCAGATACTCTCTGAGCCAGACCTTCCTGATTTAGGAAATGAAGGATGATAACTCTCCAACTGTATCATGGGGTTGCTATGAGGCTTAATTATGCCCCAGTGCTTTGTGAATAGTTAAGTGCTCTAAATTGGTCAGGAATTAACACAGTTGCTATCAGTGTTATTGTCATCAAAACCCTAGTCTCCATGGCAACCAACTTATTGAAGCCTACTGCCTTGCTTTCTCCCAACTTTACTGTGATTTCTTGTAAGCCTTAGGCACATAGTCATACATTTATCTTTCTTACTTAAGGAAGATTTCCAAATAACAGGGACTTCATTTTCAGTGTTTACTGTTCTTGGACTTAAATTTATTGCCTTTATTTTAAAATATCTTTACCTTAGGTAAATGACTGGCAGGGTAGACTCCTTAATTCATTTGGCATGTATTTATTTAACACCTATTATGTTACTTGGCATTAAAGGTAAAGAGCTGAGTAAAATAGACAAAAACCTGCCATTAATGAATGTATGGTCTGGCTGAGGTCCAGCTGTGTTAGAATAGAAGGAGGAGAGTAAGCAGATAAGAAGAGTGCTTCTCAAATCTAGCTTGACTATTAGAATCACCTGGGGAGGTGTGTAGGCTTTACTGCAGACCAAGGCCTCCCTCAGTGATTCCATGTGCAGCCAAGGTTGAGAACAGCTGGATTAGAAGGACCATAGAGCATGTTGGCTCTTGAACTCAATAAAGACTATTTTGCAAGTGACGACTTCTCAGCCAATGCGAATGTGGTTACTTACATAGACATGTAGAGAGTGAATACACAAGGCAGATCTGCAAACTGGGAAAAACAGATGGAAGGAGCAGGAGTCAGTTTTAGAGCGGGCAGGACGTGGTATTAGACTGCAGCATTTAAGAAGACCCAAGACTGCCTAAGCAGGGGTTTCCAAACCATCCCTGAGTTCAGACATCGAGCTTCAGGGGTTCATGGAAGGAAGGTTAACTGGGAGGAAACAGACTTAATAGGCAAAATTGCCCTGGACAACAAATGGCTATATAAGACTATTTGGCATACCTGGTGATCACAGCCATTCTTCTTTGCTCTGCTAATAGATGGATTTCTGTATTCAATTATGTTTGGAGAAAAAAAAATGTTTTATATTCATGAATCTAGATTAGGTTGCTCATTTTACAGATATTATGAGGTTTACCTTCATTTAAACTCTTATTTCTAATTACGCTCCCACCATCATAAGTCATATCTTCTCTATAACGCAATGAAATGAAATGTGTTTACCTCCACTGCTACGTTTTCTTTTTCAATGGAACATTCTTGTTCCTATTTGCTTTTATCCTTTATAATAGACGTAAAATGCAGAATTTGAAATGTGAAAGTCCAAATCAAAGCAAATATATATGTGTACCAATACATATATACACACATATGTATATATGTGTGTGTATATATATATTTATGTATCTGTACTATAGTGAAATTTTCATAGGAACTCCTATTTTCTTCTTGCTTAAATGAAGCTGAAAGGTATATAACTCTTGTTTGACAGAATTGCCTTGCACAATACATGAGAAAAAATATTCAGCCATGCTGATGGCAGTGTTCTTAGCAAAATTGGTAAGATAGCATCTCTTGTCTTGTGAATGGACACATATTTTATGGAAGGAGAACACCTTTTTCATATCAGGTACACCTGGGGAACTTGCAGGTGAATTCAGTTACTCATTATCTTCTGATGTCATCATCATCCACATGTATTTTAAATACAGGGACAGTTTTTATGTTCGTTTTTTTTTCAGACGGAGCCTTGCTTTGTTGCCCAGGCTGGAGTGGCAGTGGTAAGATCTCGGGTTACTGAAACCTCCACCTCCTGGGTTCAAGCAGTTCTCCTGCTTCAGCCTCCCAAGTAGCTGAGATTACAGGCACCCACCACCATGCCTGGCTAATTATTTTTTTGTATTTTTAGTAGAGATGGGGTTTCACCAAGTTGGTCAGGCTGGTTTCGAACTCCTAACCTCAAGTAATCCACTCGCCTCAACTTCCCAAAGTGCTGGGATTACAGGCATGAGCCACCGCGCCCGGCCTAAATACAGGGACATTTCTATGTTGAGAAGGAATATCTTCCCTACCTGACAAATGATGTAGTGGAAAATGTGTTCTGAGAACTGATCTTTAGTAGAACAAACACTATCTATCAGGTAATGCAGCCTTTTTTTATATTTTCATCCTTTGTTAAATACCATATAAAGTAAAGCTCCCTTTCCAAATATTATGTGACCTTTCATTGTGGGTTCATCACTTGGTTTTCTGTTGGTGGTTGCTAAGGTAAACTTCTCTTCTAAAACTGCCACTTGGGCTAGCAGGGCTTAAAGCTACACCCTTCCCAGACCCTATGACAAAGGGTGGAACAAACATCTGTAGTTGCGGTTTCAAATGTTGGCAGATTGTTTACACTGGAGATTGCCTCCTGGCATTTGTTTTGCTTTTGCCAGGCTTAATGCTCTGTAATCTTTTAAGACTACTTTTGCAATGTTAGCTATGATATGAGGATAATTTCCCTGTTGTCAGGGAGAACCAAAATGGTATTCAAGACGGCTAAGCAATGCTGACCTAATCACTTCTCCATGTATTGCTGATCTCTGCACTTTGGGACTCCTCAAAATTTGAGGCTGATAAAACTATAGTTCTCTTTAATCTAGAAATGTCACACACTGAAACATTTTCTAAATGCTTCCCACAAACTCTGCATTCCAGAAAGGCAGAGAATTGTGCATTTCAACAGTTCTCTGTGTATCCTGACATAGTGAGAATTTGTGTTTCAGAAAATATAACAGTAGAGGTATATGTGAAAATAATAAGTGTGGTGTGAGTTGCCAGCAAAGTTACAGCTCTCATTAAATATTATATTTCCTTGAATAACAGCAAATTGAGTAATGGCATGAAATTCAAACCTAACAGGAGATCTCCATAATAGAAAAGAGTCTTAATGTAGCTTTATATATAAACATGATAAAACAAGCCTACCATCAGGAAGAAGTTTGCCCATTTATTTAAAAAATACAGAAAGCACCTACTAGGAGATAGGCAGATATGGTGGGTACACCTATATGCTTAAAATCCTAATGAGGAATACGGACAAGTAATCAGACAAATAAAAAGTAAAGTTATAATGCTGATACTAAAAGAAGACTTAAAAAAGACATCTAACCATGTTTGGTGGTAGAGATTAGCAAAGGCTGCCTGAAAAAAGCAGTATCTAAACAGGTCCACCATGTACAGTTGTATAGGTTGCACACTGCATAATTTTACATGGTAGATATGTTAAGCTAAGACCATAATGAAGTATAGAGTGAGCTAAGAAGGAAGTGAGCAGTAGTGGCATGGAATGTATAATGGAAGGGATATGAAAGAGAGTATCCTAGATAAAGGAAACAGCATGTGGGAAGGCCTGAAGCAATAAAGAGCCTGGCACCTTAGCTTAAAGGAACTAAAAGAAAGTCTGTAGCTGCCATGTAGGCTGCAGAAAAAGGTGTGGTTAAATATGCGAGCCAGAACACCAAGGCCATATAATTTGAGGACAATGGGGATGCCCTTCAGGTGTTTTAGGCTGGGAAATGATGTGGTCAGGTTGGCATAATAGAAATAACACTGTGGCTGTAGTGTGGAGATTAGATTAGAGTGGGGCAAGACTGAAACAGATAGATGTGTCAGAAGGGCATTGGAATAATCCAGACAAAAGATAGTTTTTGTAAACTGGATCAGTGGAGGGAACTTGAAGGAATGGTTGACTTTGAGAGAAATTTTCAAAATTCAGTTATTGAGACTGATAGAATTTTGGAGGAGGGAGATGGAGGAATCAATGAAGACACTAACATTTCTTGATTGATCACTAGATAGCTTGGAGTTCCATTCACTCAGATTTGGAAGAGTAGGATTTGGGAGAAAGAGAATGAGTTTAAGTGCCTATGGCATGTCCATGTGGAGATGCCCAACGGAAAGATACATGAGTCTGGAAATGATAGGGGATCAGGCTGGAGTGAGAGACTTGGGAATTACCTCTGTATCTAAACAGGTCCACCATATACAGTTGTATAGGTTGCACACTGCATAATTTTACATGGTAGATAAGCTAAGACCATAATGAAGTATAGAGTGAGCTAAGAAGGAAGTGAGCAGTAGTGGCATGGAATGTATGATGGAAGGGATATGAAAGAGAGTATCCTAGATAAAGGAAATAGCAAAGCTGGAAGGCATAGGAGAAGTCAGTTAAGTAATTTGGATGCCTATAGCAGAAAAAAACTAATTAAGAATGGTTTAAATTGGGATTTGTTGTTTTTCTTTCCTAGTGAAAATTGCAGACATAGGAATTCTGGACTGGTTAGAAGACTCAACAATATGGTCAGGAACCCAGCTCCTGCTATTTTTACATCCCACTCACAGTGATAATGTCCATTTTCAGGGTTGCCTGCTAGGATGAAAAATGCTGTCAGTTTCCCCAGAAAACATGTCCTGTTCCCAGGACATAGGACTTTAAATTTAATTTCAGTTTATTTTTTCTTTTTTTTGAGACACAGTCTTGCTCTGTTGTCTGGGCTGGACTGCACTGGCGCAATCACGGCTTTCTGCAGCCTTGACCTCCCCAGGCTCAGGTGATTCTCCCACCTCGGCCTGCTGAGTAGCTGGGACCACAGGTGCCATGCCTGGCTAATTTTTCTATTTTCTGTAGAGACGGGGTTTTGCCATGTTGCTCAGGCTGGTCTTGAACTCTTGGGCCCAAACGATTCTCCCACCTCAGCCTCTCAGAGTGCTGGGATTACGGGTGTGAGCCACTGCACCAGACTGGGACTTTAAATTTTAAAACTAAGAAAGGCCCAGGCTAACTAAGATGAATTGTTCACCCTAGTCACCTCCCGTTCTTAAAGTGGCCGTTGCAACTCCAGCCCATTGCATGCACACTTCAGACAGAAAGAGGGAGGAAGGGAGAGGACAAAAGAAACCTACTAGCTGAGTCAGCCCCATCTTTGAGGAGCTTTCTTGAAAGCCCCATTCAACAACTTTCTCCATCTAGAACTTAGTCACTGGCCATCCCAAATGCAAAGGTGGCACAGCAATGTCATTCTCTTGGCTGGGCACATTGCCAGCCCCAATCAAATTGGAGTTCTGTAATGAGGAAGCAGGAGAGAATGGTTATTAGGGAGGCAATTAGCAGTTATGCTATGGTAAGGAGGAGTCATCAAAGTAGAGAAGCTAGACTCAGACCCAATGAAATACTAACAAGTAAGAGACTAACAAAGGTAGAGAATACCATAGAGAAGATAGAGGAGTAGCAGGTAGAAGGTAGGGGCAAAACTATTAAAGGGGTGGATCAAGGAATCCAGAGGAAAAGAACATTTCAAGATCACGATGTTGATGCTGCTGCCATGCGATTTTATAAACAAGGGCCACATCTAAGGTGAAAAATGTCACAACCTTCCTGTAGAAATTCCCCTCACTCCCCAAAAGCCAAACACCCCAGATGTGGGAGAAGTTTGTGAGTCAACTAGAAAGGAAGAAGTCGGACATGATCTGCCCCATTTGGTCTTCTCCCAGGACCAAGCAGATATTGCTAATCAATAGTGACATTCTATTCAGGGTGTCTCCCCAGGCCTCACTGTTTTCTTCCATTTCCATCCTAAGTGGCACTAGAGAAAAAAAAATCTTCTTTGGCATCAAGATCCCTTTATTAGACATCAAGGTCTCATCCAGCTTCACCATATTAAGGTTCTCTGGAGGTTCTGCAGTTGTCAGCCAAGCTTTGCCTTTATTTGTGAGAGGAGCAAATTTTTTCTTATGAATTTGAAAAGAAAGAAATTTTTCTTTTTGGAGATAAGTATTGTATAATAATGACAGATGCATAATGAATTTCCTGAGGCAAATGATATTGACAAGGAATACTGAGAACACCGAAAATTCAGTTTCCACATCAGGAAGAAAGGACTTACCCCACCCATGACCCTGTGTGTTGGGATAGCTTGGAAGTTTGTACGTGGTAATTTTGTGCTGCTCTATAAATGCAGGCTTTCCTTTCTGCTTAAGCAAAGCTATATTTCCCCAGTGCAAGAGCCTCTTTGCTTGTCTAGAGAAGGCTTCATTCTGGGAGGGGTTTCTTACCACTTGGGACCAAAATAGGATGACAGTATCTAGTTGTTCCTTTTCAATTATAGATAATTTTGCCCACCGCACTTCAGAAGTGGGACCTGCCTATAAAGTTGCATTGCAAATCAACCATCCTCAGTATGCTGGCTTCTGGGGAGATTTAGATGTAAGCTTATACCTCTTGAGTCTCATTCATCCCTTTATCCATGGAAGCTAACCAAAGCCAGGAGTTTCATGTACTTTCATTGAATGAGAATGAAGTTTCTTGAATCTGTGTCATATTGGGGGCTTCACATGGCAAGGAGAGGGGAGAAGAGGAGCCATTCCCATAAAAAACATGCACTGAAAAGACATATGCCCTGCAAAACTCCATGGGGAAACCCTTTCTAATCCAGCAGGAAGATTTGGAAGCTTGAAGGACTTGTTTATATTAAACGATATGAAGTACTCTGTTGTCTGGCAACTGGGGGCCCATATACTTTATGGAAATGGATTGTTCATAAGATGTACACATTGCAAGTTAGTAAATACTTATTAAGACATTGGACTGAAACTGTGGACTGTGCCTTGTACAAGCTGATAATTAGAGGTCTCTGGACCTCCAGTGCTACCCTTCTGCATGGTGGCTCTGTAACCCTTTATCTTCATGTTGCCCTACTTCCCACCCTTTGGCAGGATTTACCAGTAATATTTGATAGCGTCCTCTGAGTCCAAGCCTGTGGGATCTCTGACAGCAGTCAATAACCAAAGTGCAGGTGCAAATAATCTTATTTTGTATCCCTTGATTCTAAATTGCACCATAGATTTGCTAACATCCTTTTAGGGAGTGGGGAGGTGCACTATAGATCAATTGTAAGACATGCCCTAATTTTAGAAATCTTGACATGTTTAAAAGTCTTTTAGATTTGAGGCACTGCGGTAGAAAAATTAATCAGATTATTGTGTTATCAGTAGAAATAACATTTGTGGAGAAGCCCAGATGAAAGTCTATATAGATTTATCCATACCTTCAGGATCCCAGTATAAGGAAAAGGAAGAAAAGGTTGTTTTCCTGCTGTAAAAAAATGATATTATGAAAAGATAAATTAATAAAGGAGACAAAAGGAAATATTTGGAGACAGCCTGGTGCAGGGGAAAAGGCATGGACTTTGTTCCTCAGCTTGGTTTACTAGCTGTTTCCTTGAACTGGCCAATTAATTTTTGTCAATCTCTGTTTCCTTATTTGTAAGGTGGCAATTGCTACATCATAGGATCATTTGACAGGCTTAAGGGAGAAGAACATGTGTGAAGAATCTAGTACCCGGAGTACAACAAATGTTAGTTGTTTTTGAATCTTTGTTTCTTACCAGATGACTTGAGCTGAAGTCTTAAAAGTTATGTTCATCATTTTATTAAAATTATGATTTATATAATTAGTGATTAAACAACACAAAATAATAGTAAAATTGGAAACTTCAAGCGGAAGATGAGAATACTTTATGCGAGTCACAAATATTTGTGATTTTTTTCTTATATAGTTTCAGATCAGAACATTCTCTGCCAGAAGTAATCAGTAGATTTATAAATCATTGTGAATCTGATTGAGAAAAAAACTCAGATATTAATAGTCCCAAAGATTAAAAAATTGTTTTACATTTAAGGAGTGCTATATTATTTATCTTCTAATAACACGATCAACTTTGAGAACCCCATACCCACTGTATTTTCTATACATTTTGAAGAAATTTGACTTTTTCATTTTTTTGAAAGTCTTTGATATGCAAAGAAAATAACACTCCTTCAAAATGTAAGCTGATGGCTTATACATAATTAAGGATGCAGTTCCACAGAGGCATCCTCTCTCCACGATAGAAATCTGTTCTTTGCAGAAACTTCATGAACATTTGCTGGATGCTTTGCATGTATTATTGTCCAGGCTGCTTTGATTATCTGGTAGATCCCAGAGATGACTGTCATAGCATAAAAAGACATGCCCATAGCAGTAGAGCAGGCACTAGGGAGAATAGATCCAGTCACAGATAGTTGGAAGATCTTCTACATAGGGGGCAGAAGTTGGTGTCAGAAAGGTAGGGCAGGCCAGGCGCGGTGGTTCACGCCTGTAATCCCAGCACTTTGGGAGGCCGAGGCGGGCAGATCACCTGAGGTCAGTAGTTTGAGACCAGCCTGGCCAACATGGTGAAACCTCGTCTCTACTAAAAATACAAAAATTAGTTGGGTGTGGTGCCGGGTGCCTGTAATTCCAGCTACTTGGGAGGCTGAGGCAGGAGAATCGCTTGAACCTGGGAGGTGGAGGTTGCAGTGAGCTGAGGTTGCGCCACTGCACTCCCGTCTGGGTGACAAAGCAAGACTCTGCCAAAAAGAAAGAAAGAGAGAGAGAGAGAGTTTGCAAGCGCAATGGGCAGCAGGTAGAACAATAGCAATTGGTATCAAGGCGGTCCAATATGAGATGACGAGGTGGGGTAACCATCAGAAGAAGACACTGATCATCTAACTGGACATAGGAGCAGTAACATTTATTAAGAACTTGGCCCTGTGCTAAGTACTTACATTATCTTATTTAATCTTGTTTAAAAGACTACAAAATCAGTATTTTAACATCCTCACTTTACCAAAGAAGAAACTTGGTTTCAGATAATTAACTTGCCCAAAGTGACATTGTTTCTAAGTGGCGTGGCCAAGATTTGAACCAATATCAAGCTGATGTGATAGCCACACTCAACCACTCCACCATACTGTGTTCACAGCAGGACCTGATCCAGGGAGGCAGACAGTTAAGGCATTTGGAAAATTGAGTGGGAAGATCTTCGCTTGAGTTCAGGGACTAGACTTCAGCCCTGGGAAGGAAGCTGCCAAAAGAAGCAGCATCCTTGTCTTAGATATGCAAGGCACTAAGCTCTAAACAAAAGAGAGACATAGGCATTGCTGTCAGACCTGTGTCATAAGATTTCAGCCAGAATCACATCAGGAGTAAATATGCCGGATTCCACTTGAAATGATGATTAGCCTTGGGTAAGAACCAGAGGAGCTTAGCTGTGAGGAGGGAGACTGCTTAGCATGGCCAGGCAGGATGGGCCTAGCACTAAAAGGACAAAGTTGTAGATTTTAACATCAAAGGGGCAATTAAAGTGAAATGAATGAGGCCTGTTCTCATATCAGCACTGAAAATGTGCTGCTGGTCTGTTACCTGAACAAATATCTTCTCTGATCCATATTGGAAAAAAGTAAGAAGGCAATATACATTTCTCTCTGTCTCCGCAATAACTAAAAAACTCCTGCCTTTGATGATGAGAACAGAAATTAGCAATTAACATGACCATTTACAAAGCATTTTTATATATAGCCATGCACTGTATAATGTTTTGGTCAATGATGGGCATATATGATGGTGGTCCCATAACATAATGAAACTGAAAATTCCCTATAGCCTAGTGACATTGTGATGATTCTGATCCTGTATAGGCCCTAGGCTAATGTGAATGTTTGTATCTCTGTTTTTAACAAAAAGTTTGAAAAGTAAAAAATGTTACAATATTTAAATCGGAAAAAACCTCATATAATAAGGATATAAGGAAAGAAAATATTTTATACAGTACCGTACAATGTGTTTGTGTTTTAAGCCAAGAGTTGTTACAAAAGAGTCAAATGTTAAACATTTTTTTAATTTATAAAGTAAAAAGTTTGTAGTAAATGAAGATTAATTCATTATTGAAGAAAGAAAAATGTTTTATATAAATTCAGGATAGCCTAAATATACAGTGTTTATAAGTCTACAGTAGTGTACAGTAAGAGCCTAGGCCTTCACATTCCCTCCCTGCTGACTCACTGACTCACCCACACCACTTGCAAGTTAGTGCCCTATACAGATGTACTATTTCTTATCTTTTATGCTGTATTTTTACTATATCTTGTCTATGTTTAGGTATGTTTAGATACACAAGTACTTATCATTGTGTTTCAATTGCCTATAGTATTCAGTACAGTAACATACTGTTACAGGTTTGTAGCCTAGGAGTAATAGGCTGTCCCATATAGCCTACATGTGTAGTAGGCTCTCCATCTAGGTTCATGAGGTACACTCTATAATACCTGCATAATGACAAAATCACCTAATGATGATTTCTCAGAACCTATCTTCATGGTTCAGTGATGCATGACTATACATCATTTTATCAGGTTCTCACAACAGCCCTATAGATATGAAGTCTTATCTCACTTCAGTTTTACAGTCTGAAGTCAGCACAAAACGTGAAAATTGTACATTGTCAAAATTGCTCTTAAGAGTTCCTTAAATTACAGAATACAGTGTACATGGTTTTATACGTATTATGCCATTTTTATGTACAACACAGCCAATTTTTCTTTCTGCATGGAGGTATGTACTTATTTAAACATTAGATGAAATAGATTCCATTTAGTGGCTATTCATATGAAAAACATATTTTGTGTGTGTGTGTGTGTGTGTGTGTTGTATATTAGTGGTTGGGTTGTTTTTAGTTGGTTTGTTTTTTTCTAAGTACATTGATTTTCCACATATTGAATGTATATGTAAAGTGGCTCTCTTCTTTTATTACTCCCATTTTGAAAATAAGCCAGTGATTCAGTTTGTGTGTGTGTCATAAGGTTTTAAACCTAGGTTCTAATTTACAAATCCTGAGTAGGGTCCACTGTACCACGCAGCCACCCCAGCATGATTATCACACCTGAAGGACGGGGCATTCGGTATTCATTAGCTAATAGAATTCCATGGGTGCCAAGAAGCCCCCTGTGATTTGTGCCCTGACCATGCTGCCACAGTGATGGTGTGGGACTTAGACCTATCACGCTGTGCCATGGCTACTGGAAGTTATCGATACATTGAGTTCTGGACATGCAGATGTGTCCAGCGATTGAACATGACTTCAAGACTCAATTATTTATGGCTTGACTTCACTTAAACAGAAAAGCTTTTTCTGTTGTTTTCTGATGCCTGCATGTGACAAGGAGACATCTTCAAACCCTAGGGCATATGGAGTCTGTACTTTTTGGCAAGATGGCTTAATGATTGTTTTTCATTGATGACTTTTTAAAAAAATTATTTGGAAGTTTATGGCCCTTTTCTGACCCTTTATAAAGATTTTATCATCTCTAATAAATGTCTAGTAAATCAGTTCCAATTGCCTAAGCAGCCATATTTGAAGTGGATCCTTCCCTCTCCTCCTGATGCCATTTCTCCAACACTGTGGTTGGTAAATCTCCCCCAGATCGCTGGCCGGATGCATCACAGTCAACCTCCCAATCCCCCTGTGATTTCTGCCCTTCTTTGCCTTTTTCTCACTTGTTTTGTTTACTCTAACATCTCTGAAGCACTGCTTTGTATTCTTATTGGTTTTAAAAGATGAGAAAAGGGAGCATGTCAGCAAGAATGGTGGAGTAAGGACCTCAGAGAATCCTCTCCCCGTAAAACCAATGAGAACAGCAGAAGAAATGGTCAAAATCAACTTTTTAAGAACTCTGGAAGTTAACCAAAGGCTTACAACATTCAGGAGCATGTATTCAAGAAAAATGAAGGAATACTGTTAAAACAGTGAACTTTATGGTGTTCTACATTATTCCCAATTTGATATTTAAATATATATGGAAATACAAGGGACCCAGAATAGTCAAAATGATCTCGAAAATGAGTATGAGGTCGGAGGTCTCATACTTCCCAATTTCAAAACTTACTACACAGCTACAGTAAGGAGGACTCTATGGTACTGGCATAAGAATAAACATAGATCAATAGAATCAAATTGAGAAGTCCAGAAATAAACCCCACATCTATCCTCAACTGATTTCAACAATGGTGGCAAGAAAATTCAATGGGCAAAAATTAGATCAAAGATCTAAATGTAAAAGCTGAAACAATAAAACTCTGAGAAAAAAACATAGCTGTAAATCTTCGTGACCTTAAATTTGAGAATGGCTTCTTAGCTATGATGCCAAAGGCAGAAAAAAAAAACTAAAAATAGAAAGTTAAACTTCATCAAAATTTAAAAATTTTATATTTCAAAGGATACCATAAAAAAGGTGAAAAGACAGCCGGGAGCGGTGGCTCACTCCTGTAATCCTAGCACTTTGGGAGGCCAAGGCTGGCAGACTGCCTGAGCTCAGGAGTTCGAGACCAGCCTGGGCAACATGGTGAAACCCCCCCGTCTGTACTAAAATACAAAAAATTAGCAGGGCATGGCAGCATACACCCGTAGTCCCAGCTAATCAGGAGACTGAGGTAGGCAAATCGCTTGAGCCCAGGAGGCAGAGGTTGCAGTGAGCCGAGATCACGCCACTGCATTCCAGCCTGGGTGGCACAGCAAGACTCCGTCTCCATTTAAAAAATAAAAAAGGTGAAAAGACAAAGCACAGAATGGGAAAAAATATTTGCAAATTTTCTATCTGATAGGATCTATTATCCAGAATGTATAAAACCTCTTATAACTCAACAATAAAAAGACAACCCAATTTTTAAAATGGACAAAGGATTTGAACAGACATTTTTCCAAAGTAGATGTACGTTAATGGCCAACAAGCACATGAAAGATGCCCTACATAATTAGTCACTTGAGAAATGCAAATCAAAAGCATAATCAGAGATCACATCTACTAGGATCACTAAAATAAAAAAAAAGATGGGCAATAACAAGTGTTGGTGAGGATGTGGAGAAATTGGAACTCTCATACATTGCTGGTGGAAATGTAAATGATGCAACCACTTGAGAAAGCAGTTTGGCAGTTCTTCAAAAAGTTAAACATAGAATTTCCATGTGGCCTAACAATTCCACTCCTAGGCATACACCTAGGAGAATTGAAATTTTTGTATATAAAAACACTTGCATAAAAATGCTCATGGCAGGTGGAGCCAAGATGGCCGAATAGGAACAGCTCCGGTCTCCAGCTCCCAGCCCCAGCGACACAGAAGACGGGTGATTTCTGCATTTCTGCTTGAGGTACTGGTTTCATCTCACTAGGGAGTGCCTAACAGCGGGTGCAGGACAGTCGGTGAAGCGCACTGTGCGCGAGCCGAAGCAGGGCGAGGCATTGCCTCACTCGGGAAGTGCAAGGGGTCAGGGAGTTCCCTTTCCTAGTCAAAGAAAGGGGAAACAGACGGCACCTGGAATATCGGGTCAGTCCCATCCTAATACTGCGCTTTTCCAACGGGCCTGGAAAACGGCACACTAGGAGATTGTGTCCCGCACCTGGCT
>NW_026652285.1:43748042-43931174 GCF_009828535.3 Hylobates moloch
TAGGTAGGTGAAACTCAAAGTTTATAACCTCAAAAATTTCATCATTACAGCAATTTTATTAGCTAAAAGAGCAAATGTAATTTTTAGGTGATGAGTAAGATGTACCTAATAGAGACATTTTTGGAGCCATCGTTATTTAAAATAAAAAAATAGGATTTTTTAGCAGGTAAATTTAGCAGTGAGGACAATTACAAAATTAAGTACTACTCAATAGGTCTCTAAAATCCTGAATGAAAAGAAAATTCATGGGTTTATACCAGGTATAATAGACAATTCTAATTCCTTGAAAATAAACGAGGTTTCGTTTTTATTCACTCTTTAGAAAAGAAAAACCTAGCTTTTATTAGGCAGTAGAGTCTGTTTGAGAAAATACCATTTTAGTGGCTCTTCATAATTATGGTGTCAGTCTAAAAAGCAGCTAATGCCACATTCTAGCCAAATATGAGAACTCCATGGGCTTAAGGCTTGAGACGAGTAAGGCAGTCCCTAAAATAAATTGGGTAACTGGAAGAAGAATTCTTTTCCAGAAGGAGAAATATGTGAATCGTAAGCCCTATAATTACTTAGGACATTAACTTATCAACTATCTCATCATCTTTTAAAATATATATAATTAATTTTTTTAAAAAATAGAGATGGGGTGTCACTATGTTGCTCAGGCTGGTTTTGAATTCCTGGGCTCAAGCGTTCTGCGCTCCTCGGCCTCCCAAAGTGCTGGGATTTCAGGTGAGAGCTGCCGCGCAGGCCCATCTCCTCCTCTTTAAACGAAGGCTACCCAAAGCATAACTACCATGCTGCCAGGGACTAACAAGGAAAACAGCCCACAGTCACAAGCATCCTGGATGCTTTGAAAGAGGGGCAGGCTTGGGGACATTTTCCAAGTTGCTTGGTGTTTAGAACCTATCCATCAGGCTAGTTCAATTCCTCCAAAGATTCCCAGAGGTGAGAGGAAATCAACAGCTTTGCTGGGCATGACAAGTTTCATTTCAAGGAGTCCAGCTTGTAATTTCAAGCAGACTGACTGCTGTTACAGGCCCAATCAACTCAGAGTTTCAATTGCTCTTCAAGCATTGCTTCATTGAACACACTCAGCAATCACAGAACCACCCATGTCAACGTGGCAAGGACTGGGAAAGAACTCACAAGTCACTTAACAGAAAAGCATATTTTAGCAGTTTTCTGAAACAATTGTCCTAAACATACCTTTTTACAGTGACCGATCCTAACTTTCTGATATGGACTTGGAAAAAAGACATTTCTGGAACTGGTATACAATAAGGGAGGAGCTGGTAATGTACATATACTGCCTTGTGAAAGAATATTGGATGCTCTTGTTCTCACTCCTACTCCAAATTGTTATTGGGCTTTACCTATGGTTTCTAAAATCATCAGGTTTTAAGAAGTCATTTTACATTTACATTCACACACACTTAGACACACATCAAATACATTTGTCACATATACACATTAAACACACACACACACACACACTGATGATACAAATGGAATTTCCCAAAATAGTCCCCATTTCAAATATTCTTTGCAGTTGTTAGCTCACATTCAAGACCATCTATTTTAAATTTTAGCTTCCAAAATATGGTCACTGAATCAAGATGATCCATATTATGACTCTAAGACTGAAATTCAGATTTTGATTCAATAGATATTTTCTTAACACTTTCTTCAGATGTAGGGATGATATTTCAATGCAATATCTTATGAAATCAGAGGATCTTTATTGCATGGAATATAGCATATTTTGTCCTTGATTTTCCTCATTAACATATAATGGACCTATTGCAATACTCTTGAATGAAACAGTCAATGCATAGAAGCTTTTAGAAAAATGGATTTCTGTAAAAATAAAAAATAAACATCATATGTTGAAACTTATGTTTCAACATATAATATTTATTATTTCTTATATAACAATATAATTTTATTATATTTAATATAAATAACAAAATAAATAATATAATAATGTATAACAATATAATCTATCAGGCCACTTAAGTGGCTCTTGCCTTGAGCAAGTCATCTAACTTCTTCTTTTCCTTTTTTTTTTGAGACAGGGTCTTGCTCTGTCATCCAGGGTGGAGTGCAGTGGTGCAATCATAGCTCACTGTAACCTTGAACTTCTGGGCTCAAGCAATCCTCTTGCCTCAGCTTCCCTAGTAGCTGGGACCACAGGCATGCAACTCTATGCCCAGCTAATTAAAACAAAATTATTTGTAGACATGGGGTCTCACTCTGTGGCCCAGGCTGATCTTGAACTCCTGACCTCAAGTGATCCTCCAACCTTGGCTTCCCACAGTGCTGGGATTATAGGTGTGAGCCATGGTGCCTGACCGTAACTTCTTGTTTTACAGATGAAAACACTATCTCCTTCATAAATTGTGAGAAAAATAAATTAATATGCACAAAAACAGTTTAAAAAGACCCTAGTATATACTTGGAGAAACTGGACTAACTTAATAGATGGGCTTAAAAAGTAACCTGGATAATGAAAATGTTCAGTAAATGTTGTTGCTATTGTTGTCATTATTTAAAGTCCTAGTTTCCTCATCTGTAACCGAAGGGGTAGATTTAATCTCAATGATCTCTACAGTTTCTTTCCTTTGGTGATGCTCTGTTGCCTGTCCTTTAACTTTCTATGAAGTGACCAACACAGAAGATGAGTTGGTCAGGTTAACATTTAATATAAATGAAAATTTACCCTGAGGTATTAAGAGCTGATAGTAGAAACAGGAGCATAAGACTAATTGTTTTGTCTTGTTTTATGCAAATAACTTCCCTGTGTTTGCTTTTTTATAATGCCAAAATGATGAAATGATAATAAGCAGGCAATTTCCTCCAGGGGCTTAAAAACTTGGCCTAGTTTTGAATGTTTTAGGGTCCAGAAGGAGACAAACCTAGCTCAGCCTTAACAGGAAGCAGAACAGCTAGTCAATTGGTTGTTTTAGCTCCCTGGAGTCTCATTCTGATACAGTAATTTTGTGTTATAAATCTGGGAGAATGTTGGACAGGCTGAGGTCCAGTTATTCCAACAACTGCTACTGTAAATCTTTCATTCCCCCAGTAGTTGCCCTCTTCCTCAAATATCTTTCCATGCAGAATAAATGCTAGTTATGGGGGCTATAAACTGCTTAAAATTAGGCTTTGGGCTAGAGAGTGTGTCTTCTCCTGTAAAAACAAGCTTTTCTTTATATTTCCCAGTATAGTATTTTGGCTCCAACAAAATCCAAGGGCTATATTTCTTGCTCCCAAATGATAGAAAAAGTAATTAAAAAAATTTAAAAAATGTAAATACTAATGAGAGGCAAAGCAGTCAAGAAGATACCATTTCTCTAGGTACCAACAGTTCAAACAATAAAAAGATGCTTATTTATCAATAATTTGATTTCAATAATATTTTACAAAATGAACCACTTCTGATCAGATATAGATTTATTGGTAATACTGCTTGCAAAACAATTCAAAAGGAAAAGAAAGACAAAGTGAAATAGAGCTTGTATGAGAGAGGGAATGAAAGATTATCTTTGGTGGTTCTAATTGATTTCTGACATTGTCCCAAACATAGCTTTTGTTGCATGTAAAGAATACTCTGTACAGTGGCCCAAGACTGCTTCAATAATAATTCACTGTTTTGTTAGTCAACAGCTGGCATGTATGTGACCTTGCTGTTTGTATTATACCCAGGAAACAGGAGACTTACGATGGGACTTTGACCAGGGCCAGCATTATAACCACATTAATGGAGAATGCAAATTCAAATTGAAGTGGGGCTGGCAGGAGTTCATCATTGAAAGGCTGCATTCATCACAAATGTCAAGTACAGGCTGGGTCTTCATATTTCTTTTTGTCATACAATGACTTCTTCTCCTGTGGCTCTTTCACATGGACTGTGTATTCAGGGGACAAAACTTCTGCAGTAGGCTTTGAGTAAGGTCAAACTCCATGGTGCCTAAGAGCCTAGGACACTCACTAAAATTGCCCAGTAAAATGTCTGGACCTTAAAGAAATTGTATTATATAAAATTCATGAGTGGGAAGGGCAAGCACTAATGGTCATTTCTGTATTATGGTATTTAACAATTGCTTCCATTCAAATGCTACAATATTATTCAGTCTGTAGTAGATGTCCATGTACAGCATTCATATTCAACTTTAATATTTAGTAAGGCTTTTGTTAGGCAGACGTGGGAGTGGTATGCTAATCAATATGAACTTTTCTCAAGTGTTCTTAATAGGGTAATAACACTGATGCCAGGATAACCTTGAAGTTTATATTTGCCAAGGTAGATATCCTGCAGAAAGAAGTTTTGAGAACTATAGTAGAAATGGAAGAAAAATATATTAATAGCACAGACTTGGGTATCTTTATAACCAGATACCTACTCTTTTATAAAACCATGGCTAAAAGGACTTAGGTGCTATTGGTAACTTCCTCCTAGTTTAAAACTCAGCCTAATGTTTTCAGTGGTGGGGAGGGATCTGACTCTATGAAATAATGAATGGTTCAGCCTTAAAAATATGTTTATAAATAGCATGAAAAAATGCAAATATTTTATTGCTAAGTGAAAACTTTCACTGTATAGATATATGCAACATGATTACCACTGTGTTCAAAACAACGTAAAATAAACCTAAAACCTTATACACAGAAAAAAATACCTTAGAAGAAAATTCAGCAAAAGTCATTGGTGCTTGTGGGGCTGTGGAAGATCTTTTTCCTCTGTTTATATTTTGATAGTTTTAAAATTTTCTATAATAAGCATATTTCTAATTAGTATATATTACTTTCACAATAGAAAAAATAAACTGGATCAAAGCTATACTCAACTTCAAGATGACTGTTCACTGAGAAATGTGAAATTAATATGAAATATGAAAGAAAACTCTTACTATGTAAATGAATCACAGAATCCAAGAAAGATGTGCTGGATGGGAACTAGAGATCATCTAGATTGCATTCTGTCTAATCAGATCATATGAAGGTAAGATTTCTGGGCTGAAGAGTTAAAAGTGTGTCCTTCTCACATTAGAAGAGAGAAATGGAAAGAATCCAAGCTTTTTATTCAAACAAGGCTGGATTTAAATTTTGATGCTGCTTCTTAACTTTCTGTGTCCTTTGGGCAAATTATTTAACCTCTCTAAGATTTAGAAAAGTAAGATGGCAATAGTGCCTACTTCTTAAAATGGTTTTTAGATTTAAATGAGAAAGGGGAAGACAGATATGTAGGTAGGTAGATAGATACAGATACATATGTACACATGTTGCCTAATACCTAATATGCAGCTTTTTAGCATTATTATTATCAAAGCCTCTTTATTCCTCAGTGGCCATTGGCTAGAAATATTTTGATATCATTTCTTTTGGGTTTAAAAGAGAAGGAAGATAGCTACTGAAATCTCTTTCTTCTTCTTCCTTTTTTTTAAAAAAAGCATGATAAGCAAATTTAACATGAGATCTACCCTTTCAACAGACTTTTAACTGTACAATACAGTATTGGTAACCACAGGACAAATGTACAATGGATCTCTATAACTTACTTATTTTGCATAAGTTCCTGTTGACTAGCAACTCACCATTTCCCCCTCTCTGCAGGCCCTGACAACCACCACTGTGCTGTCTGCTTCTACAGGTTTCACTATTTTAGATTCCCTAGAGTCCTGTGTCTTCCAACACTGATAGAATAGTATTGAAGACCATGGTATATTTTTTGTGGACAAGAGTTGTTGTGATATCATCTCTTGCTGTCTATTCTCCTTCAGCTTCTTCCCTTAGTTTTTCTTTTCCTATAGTGCAGAATTTCTCAAAAGCATGTTCTATTCTGTGTCCACTTTCTCCAGTCTCATTTTCTGTTGAATGGCCTCTTCAGGATTTGTTTCCATAACACTACTGAAACTGTACTTCTCAGGGTCATCAGCGAACTCCATCTTGCTAAACATCTGACAAAGGACTAAAATCCAGAATCTACA
The DNA here is from genome assembly GCF_009828535.3 of Hylobates moloch. Classification (NCBI taxonomy): domain Eukaryota; kingdom Metazoa; phylum Chordata; class Mammalia; order Primates; family Hylobatidae; genus Hylobates; species Hylobates moloch. The sequence goes on from NW_026652285.1 coordinate 43,754,024, forward strand.
AGGAACTCAAACAAATCAGCAAGGAAAAAGCAAATAATCCCATCAAAAAGTGGACTATGGACATGAATACACAATTCTCAAAAGAAGATATACAAATGGCCAACAAACATGAAAAAATGCTCAGCATCACTAATTACAAGGGAAATGCAAATCAAAACCACAATGCAATACCACCTCACTCCTGCCAGAATGGCCAAAATCAAAAGATTAAAAGAAATAGATTTTGACAGGGATGTGGTGAAAACAACACTTTTAACACTGTTAGTGGAAATGTAATCTAGTACAACCACTATGAAAAACATGGTGGATATTCCTTAAAGAACTAAAAGTAGAACTACCATTTGATCCAGCAATCGCACTACTGGGTATCTACCCAGATGAAAAGTCATCATACAAAAAAAATACCTGCACATGCATCTTTTTAGCAGCACAATTTGCAATTGCGAAAATATGGAACCAGCCCAAATGTCCATCAATCAACAAGTGGATAAAGAAATTGTGGTGTATGTATATATATATATATCACAGAACGCTACTCAGCCATAAAAAGGAACAGAATAATGGCATTCATAGCAACCTGTATGGAATTGGAAACCATTATTCTAAGTGAAGTAACTCAGGAATGGAAAACAAAACGTCTTACATTCTCTCTCATAAGTGGAAGCTAAGCTATGAGGATGCAAAAACGTAAGAATGATACAACGGACTTTGGATACTTGGGGAAAGGGTGGGAAGGGGGTGAAGGATAAAAGGCTACACAGTGGATACAGTGTACACTGCCCGGGTGATGGGTGCACCAAAATCTCACAAATCACCACTAAAGAACATATTCATGTAACCAAACACCATCTGTTCCCCCAAAAACCTATTGAAATAAGAAACAAAACAACAACAAAAATATATGTGGCTCAAGCCTGCACCTGACTTTCCTTTTAAGTATTTTTGCTTTTTAAATTTTTTAAAATAAATAAATTTCTGAAAAGTTATGACCTATTACTTGTTCATTAAGACATTTTAATGACACAGGAACATAATTATGTATTTATTAAGTGAAAATTATAATTTTCACTTAATTACATAATTACATAATTATATTATTATTAAGTGAAAAATTCAGGATATAAACATATATGTAAACAATATCTCAATTATATACAAATTAGTATAGAAAAAATGGAAAATGCACCAAAGTTATAATCATGATTATTTACCTTTCTCATGTGTTTATTTATTTCCTATATTTCTACAATGAAAATATTTTTATTTTTTTAAATGGATATATAACTGTACATATTTATGGGATACATAACGATGTTTTGATCTATATAACGTATAGTGATCAGATCAGGGTAATTAGCATATCCATCACATCAAATATTTATCATTGCTCTGTGTTGGGAACATTCAATGTCCTCCTTCTAGCTGTTTGAAACTATATATTATTAACCAGTTATCCTCCAGTGGTATAGAACACTAGAACTTATTCCCCCTACCTAACTGTGATTTTGTATCCTTTAACAAATCTCTCTCTATCCTTCCCTTAAAACATTTTCACAATTAGAAAAATAAAGCAATTATTATTACTATTAATTTAAGGAAGGTTAAGGCTTGTGTTCTAGTTTTGCTGTCTGGAGCTGTGTAGACTTAGACAAATCTCACAGCATCTTTGAGTTTGAGGTCACCACAAATAACACATACATAGTAACAGTTGCCCTGCCTACCATGAGAGGTTATTTTGATGATCAAATCTGAGAAATAACAGACATGATGAGGCTTTATCAGTTGTAGTCATTTCATACATGTATTATAATCTTCTTGCTAAATGAAGTTCCATTCCTGGGCTTCCCTGTATTGCTCAGTGGAACTATCATTCTTGACCACTATCTTTCCTTAGCCACCACACTCAATCAATCGCCAATTCCTTTGAGAGAAACTATTTTTCATTGTGGATTTCTGGGAAGAGATCATCAATGAGGCACCCTTCACACTTTGTCTGGAGGGTGGATAGAGATGGAGAATTATAGGGAGAGGACATTTTGACACAGAGAGCACTATGAACAAAGTCACATAGGTGGGATATTCACAGATTTTTCAAAAAGTACATTTGGTTAGACTAGAGTACAAGTAGTACTTCGAGTTGTGGCTGGAAGGATAGACTAAGTCTGGATCACGGAGGGTCTTGAATGTCTGGCTAAGGAACTGAAACTTAATTCTGAAGGCTAGTATATTCCAACCTACAATCATGCTTGTATAATCTTCACCTTTTTGCCATATTGATACACCAACACTACAAGTAGAAATTTTTCTTCAAATTAATTCCCCTTTAAAACTTTTATTTATTTAGGTCTAATACCCTTGGCTTTGTGTTTTATTATAATTATTTCATATATAAGCAAATGAAAACATATCTCGGAAAACAAAAAGATGGATTTACATTCCACCTAAAATGATCTCCTATGCAATTAGTGATAGCCATTCCTTGCCTTGGGAAGCACAGTGAGGGTAATGTGGGTTTCTGATTGGGTGGGAGGTTACATTATGAGAGTTGCTCCTTAATGGGAGTCATCCAGCTGCCCTGTTTCAACTGGAATGGAGAGACTAGAGGGCGCTGAGGTCAGCCAGGGATGGGTAGTTTAGGCAGGCATGGTGAGATTCTGCCTAGGGATGCAGAGTGGAAATGCAGAGTAGGTGTGAGATGTACGCCTCCAGTCTCTAGGAAGACCTTCCTAGAGTTAGAACTCAAACTACCAATTGTCATGTAAATCATTTAGTAAGTAAGCTATTAAAAGGAATAAAATAATACAATAGTATTCTTATTTAATCGATTGTATTACTTTTATTAATTTTTCTCAGTAAAAGAGAGTAGTTATATTTTTCCATTGCCTCTAATCTACCAATATTTTTTGAGGAACATGGCTGAAAAAGGCCAGAGGTATTAAAATTCTATGTGTGTTCATTGGTTATGAGAGAGAATTTGAGGCTTGGATAGTGGGATTGAAAATCAAATGGGGCCGGACACAGTGGCTCACGTAATCCCAGCTCTTTGGGAGGCCGAGGTGGGTGGATCACCTGAGGTCAGGAGTTTGAGACCAGCCTGGACAACATGGTGAAACCCCGTCTCTACTGAAAATACAAAAATTAGCTGGGCATGGTGGCGGGTGCCTGTAATTCCAGCTACTTGGCAGGCTGAGGCAGAAGAATCACTTGAACCTGGGAAGCAGAGGTGGCAGTGAGCTGAGATCATGCCACCGCACCCCAGCCTGGGTGACAAGAGCAAAATCTCTGTCTCAAAAACAAAAAATAAATAAATAAAGAAAAGAAAAAGAAAATCAAATGGGTATTTGCTCTTCATTTCTATAGTCTTCCCAAATCTGTTTCGTTGTTCTGATGAGCTAGCATAATTCTTGTCCCATTGTCATGCAGCTCAAATGACACAAGGAATGGAACAGAGCTTTATACACTATAAGCATTATCATACTTCAGTAGATGAAAGGTGTTATTATTATTATTATTGGCTGTTTCGGAAAGGAATTGTGTAAATTACATTTTCTTGATATTTGTTTTTCATGGCGATGAATATTTTGTGAGACTACAGGGTGGTCTGGACACTGTGCCTACATTTTCCTTGTAAATATAATGACTGGTACATAGGGGCAGAAGGTATTCCAAGAATATCAGCCAACAAGATAGTCTTTTCTTTCCATGTGAATCTCACAGTTTAATATTCATTCAGATTGTTCTGGGAATGAAAGAGAAAATGGGCTCCTACTTAACAGTCATTTTAACTTGATCACATTTGATAATTAGAATATTGAACCAGATGAAAAAAGGTAGAAAGAGCCTAGGATTTGCAGAAAGACGCTCTTGGCTTAAGTACAAAGTTGCCACTAACTAAACAAACTTGAACTTGTCACTTACTGTCTTTGAGTCTTGATTTCTCTCTGTAAAATGGAGATACTAATACCAACCTCAGCAAGGTTGATTTTTGTATCAAACAAGATAATATGAAAATGATCTTTGCTAAACATAAAGTGCTATATAGACATCATCACCATTGTTATAATACACATATTTATTGAGTGCTTATTATGTTCTTTGTATATGTTAACTCATTTAATCCTTATAATTAATGACATAATATTGGTATTATTATCTAAATTTTCTGGAGGTGAAAACTAAGACATATGGAGGTTAAATAACTTGCCCAATATTGTATATTAAATGGCAGATCTGGGATTTGAATCAGGCAAATTGACTATAAAGCCTGCATCACCCTTATTTCTAAAATAATGATATTCTAATAATTTAAAAGCATTTCAGAACCTCAAAAATTTATCAGTAACCCACTGTATGTTGAAAACTCACATGGAAAACATTTTGAGTTGAAAAATTCTTCCTCTTTATCTTCTTTCCACTATTTTATTTAAAATGTTTGGACTTAAATTATGTTAAGATGATATTCGGATAACATTTAAAAGGAGTTTTGGTACAATTCAGTATCTATCTCAAAGAACATTTCAATTTCTCCCCAAACATTATGTTGGAGAAAAAGCTTTTCTAAACTTGATGCATGACTCTATGACTTTCAGCCATTTGGTGTAAAAAAGTCCCTTCCCATCTATAAAAGGCTTGATTCCTCTTATGACTATAAGCAGGCCAATTGAGCTTGTTTGGTCATTGGTGTTAAACAGGGAAGGCAGTGGCTTGCTTCTTTCTTATCACCTGGGAAGTTATATATGCTTCCTCTTAATTGTACCCTGTCCACTAAAATGATCAAGAAGGGAAGATGGAACCTGAAGATGAAATCAAAAGTCCTGAAATCAAAGTATGCCCTACTGACAATTTTAACTAAGACTGGATAAAATATGAGAGGAACAAGAAACATCTGTATTTATAATCTAATGACTCCCTGTAGTTACATGTAGAATAATTGTAGTTACAGTTAACAATTACTGAGTGCTTCCTAGGAGCCACACACTGTGCCAACATTCTTTACACATAAGAGTTAAATACTTAGCTCTCCCAGCAACAGGGTGTTGGGTACTGACAATTCTGAGAAGTGAATCCTATGTGGTCCTGACACCCTGACCTGACAAGTAACACTGACCATCTCCTGCTTATGGTAGTAAGAGACTACCATTTTTCTAAGCAAGAAACATCGACTTTTTGTTCCTTTCTCAGATACAGACAGGATGCCCATTTGAAAAACAAAAACAAAAAAGAGAGAGAGAGAGAGATGAAACTTATTTAAAAATCATGCTTGCTTGGTTTTTATGAGTCTATTAAGGGGTAGGTAGAGAGTTGGCCTTCAGTTTCCTAAATGTGGAAAGAGAGTTGTAATTGGATGCCAACATCAGCTTCAAAAATACTCTCATAAACATAATAAATCTCCTTGCACTGGAAGGTAGTGGAGTTGGCCTCCAGAGACTTATCTGTAAGGCACAGACAATAGCCCTCTGCTATCTTCTCCAGTGTCTAAGGGAAAGTTGTCAGCTCTGGAGCCTGAGGGCCTGCAGAGAATGGGAAGCCATGTAACATTGGGATACATCTTGGCCTTGCATTTGGTAGGGGATACGGGGCATGTGCAACCCTTGGATCAAAATCTTTTGGTATATCTATATTTATCACATTGGGGTAAAAAAAAAAATCAAACCATTGTTTCGACCAAAAGGAGGAAGCCCCTAGTGTGACAGATTCTAGAACACACGGGAATTATCACTCTATTTTAAAGCTGAGGATCCCAGGGCTCAATGCAGGTTAAGCTACTTGAGTGATGAAGGCAGAGTTGGAATCCAGGTTTGTCTGCTTCTAGTACTTGGTTACAATTGCCACATTAGATTGCTTCCCGTGGGTTGCACAATTTAAGTGGATGGGCCTGAATCAAATCCAAGCCCATAAACCAAATTTATGACTCCCTAAGGAGCTGTGCCTCTGTGTTAGTAGAGATTTTAACAAAATTTATAGACACTGAATATGTATCAGCCCCATTAATGTATATATATCTGAATTCATTCATTCACTCACTTATTTGTTAAAGATTTATTGAGTGTCTGCTATGTATATGCTATGATATTAAGCACAACTAGGCAAGAGTGAGTGCAGGAGAAACATAGAATAATGAATCAGACAGATTCTGCTCTTAAGAGCTCACACGGCAAGTTAGAGATATACATAAATAAAGCATACATGACAAGCACAAGAGAGTTACAAATAAAGGAGGTAAATGGATTCCAGGTGTGTGTGTGTGTGTGTGTGTGTGCGCACATGCAAATGCAGACATGTGCATAGGTTTGGCAATTGAATGTGACTAAAGAGAGTGCTCTAAGCTTGAACAATATCAGGGAAATAGAAAATTTAAAAATGACTGTAAGGAGATCTGTTTGGTTAGCATGATGAATCCATAAAGAAGCAATGGAATTTTGGGCTGAAACTGCAGTCAAAACATTCTACTTTACATTCAAAAGAGTGATATGATTGGCTCTGTGCTTCAACAAGGGCTATCAGGAATTTCTATGGCAAGGGGCCAGCAAACCACTGCCTGTGGGTCAAATTTGTTTTATGCTCTGTTTTTCTGTGACCAGTAACCTGAGAATTGATTTTTACATTTTAAAGGGTTGTTGAAAAACAAGAAAGCAAACAAAGAACAGTATGTGACAGAGACTGTATCTGGTATGCAAACTTGAAATATTTACTATCTGCCACTTTACAGAAAAGTTCGCCAACCCCGGAATGTGTGTAGGATGCATCGTTATGGGGATATTGGACTAGGCAACCAAGTTCATAGGGAATAGCAATAATCTAGGCAAGGAAGAATGAGGGTATGCGTGAGAGTGGAATTTGGAAATGCAGGAGCCAGGGGAAAGCAAGGCTAGATATTTGTGCATTTGGGAATTGTCTTGATTAAAATGGTAATTGAAGTCACAATAGTGAATGAAAGGGAAAAGAGCCAATAATTGATCATAGTTAAACATTTGTTTTTAGAGTGGTGAGGAAGAAGAGGATCTAACAGTGGAAAAAGAAAATGAATGGTAACAGAAGTGTTAAAGAAATAGAAAATTGAGAGTCTAACATGAAATTCACAGGAAAGTAACTTTAGAAGAAAGAGGAAGTCGACAGCCTCAAATGCTATAGAAAATTTACTAAAAAGGTTGCAAAAGTGATGGCCTAATATCTTTGCTTCCATTTATTCCATTAGCACAATTTGTACTTCCTTGGCTTTTGCTTGCCTTATGCTGCCCTGCCCAGAGAGAATGTGGTGATAATGAAGTATTAGAGCCATAGCTGCCAGGGTACAACAGTGACCTAGCCCTTAAGTTTAGCTTCTCATGTTGTATGTCTATTACGTTCTAAATAAAGGTAGATGCCAAGTCTCTTCTAACTCTCCTCAAGGTACTTCTTCTCCATGTCAACTGGTGGATATGTGATTGCTAGGATTTGAATATTCGTGTCTCCTTCAAATTCATATGTTGACTCTTAATCACCAAGATGATGGTATTAGGAGGTGGGGCCTTTGAGAAGTGATTAGGTCCTGAGGTCTTTGCCCTGATGAATGGGATTAGTGCCCTTATGAAAAAGGCCTGAGAAAGCTTGCTTGCCCCCTCCACCACACGAAGATGCATCAAGAATGTACCATCTATGAGAAAGTGGGCCCTAACCAGATACTGAATCTGCCAGAGTCTTGATCTTGGACTGTCCAGCCTCCAGAACTGTGAACAATAAATCTCTGTTGTTTATAAACTACCCAGTTTATGGTATTTCATTATAGCAGCTGGAACAGACTAAAACAATGGTCCCTGGAGACTTGACTGACGATGGTCAAGAAAAAATTAGTTTATTTTGTTTTTTATTTTTTTGAGACAGGGTCTTGCTCTGTCCCCTGGGCTGGAGTGCAGTGGTATGATCTCAGCTCACTGCAGCCTCAAACTCCTAGGCTTAGGAGATTTAGCTAGAACTCCCGTTGCATGCCAACACAACCAGTTTATTTCTGTATTTTTTTTGTAGAGATAGGGTTTTGCTATGTTGCCCAAGCTGGTCTCAAACTCCTGGGATCAAGTGATCCACACTTCTCAGCCTCCCAATGTCCTGGGACTATGGGCATGAGCCACTGTGTCCAGACAAAAGTTGGTTTATTTTCATTCCTGTGTATCCTGAATTGATGTACTGGATAAACAGACTTAGTACTCTAGTTGCAATGTTTGCTTCTTGATTTTAGAATCATTATTGCAAATGAGAACCAGCTGTAGGGAAGCAGGAAGCCCATGTTACCATACTATAAAGTCTGTGAAGTACATTACAAAAACCCCCAAGATATAGTCCAGAAATTAAGATGTTAAAGTAATTTTACCACATAAATTATGATTAGAAAGCTATTTTTTTTTCTTTTTACATTCAGGCCATGAGTGCACCAATAAACACTCAATAACTAGCACAAATCCACAATAAGCCATTGGACTACTATCTTATTTTGGAAACTATAGGGCAGAGTTAAGAAATAGTAAATAACATCCCACTTATTAAAACTGTTAAAGCAATTTACCAAAAACTGTGTAGTAATAAAGTCAGAAAACTGAAATGTGCTCTAGGTTCTGAGATAAGAAGAATAAAAATCAGATTATTTCTTATATTTCATAAATAAGTAGTACTAAAATGAAGTCATCCTGGAGAAGGCAACAAATTAGTATAAAGTTATTCATGCTTTATTTAATTTTTGTCTTTTAACATAATTAAATATGAGCTAACATTTCACCTTTATGGAAAAAGAAGTCTGGCATATGAATATTTCATTTGTGTAAGAAAAGCATAATGGATAAAGTCCATTTGACCCAGATGTAGATTCAATGGCTAATTATTGAAATCTCTCTCCCTTTCTCTTTCTTGACAGTCACTGCATGTATCTCATTTAAAATAATTACTATTTAATCTGGGTTGTAATAACCAACTAATTCTAGCAGAGGTTATGCACATCATAAATAATGTCAGGGTCCCTACAGAAGAAATGATATATAACATCTTTCACCAACACGCAGCTTAGACCTAGGCTACTAGGCTGTACTGTAAGATTGTACTATGCATTTTTCTGTTGAAAATCAGAGTAAGCAGTTGTGAGATGTCATAGCTGGATGCTCGCAGTTTCATGTGATCGTGCAAGTGGAAATAGCAGCAGAAGAGAATCTTTTCCCAGATGAAAGAAAGTATGGGAGTTTGGAAAGCCTAAATTATTGGCTGGGAAACAGGGTGGTAAAAAGAAGTAATGGAAGTGTGGGGATTCATCCAGACTGCATTCAGACTGTGGAGGGCCTCAAAGCCACATTAAATAGTTTGGACACTTGTCAGTAGCAAAAGCAAGTCCTTGAAACTATCTGAGCAAAGAAGTTAACAAGTCAGGCCTGGGCCTCAAGCATCAAGCTTGGAGGAGTGTGTGGAATAGCTTGGAGGATGGACAACAAGGTTTCCTTTCTGGGACTAGGTAGGAACACATAGTAATGGCCCTGGGAAGAAAACTGAGGTTCAGAATGAGGATGATGGCACTGGAATCAAAGTAGAGCAGGCAGATGTGAGAGATGCTGCTGAAAGAAACTCAGAATAACTTGGCCACAACTGACTGGTGGCGGTGCAATGAGGATAGGGGAACTGAAGCTTTCAAGATTGAGAAAATGAAACGAGAATTGGAAGGGGAAACATGGTGGAGAGGTAGGGCTGGGAAGCACTGGAGGATGTTGGATAGGCTGATTTTGTTTCTGGACGTGTAGAACTTGAAGTAATGATGGGACAACCAGGTGAGACATCTAACCGCAAGCTGTAATTATGGTTGGAGAGATCGAAAGAGCAAGGTTAGGGCCAGAAATAGTTTTGTGAATAATCTCCAATGAGGTTGTTGGTAAAGCTAACAGGAGATGTATGATAGTACCAAGAAAAAAAAAAGGTATTATAACAAAATACATAAATGAGACTTAGCAACTGAGACTATCTTACTGAACAAATGAACGAAATTTAAAATGTATACAGGGTAATAAGCACAGAATAAATGCAATTAGACTAATTTACCACTTAAAAATAGAGCATCTAATATGATATTAAAAACAAAAGCTATATATAATTTTTAAGAAACTCATCTAACATACAGGGTGCAGAAAAGCTAAAAATAAAAGAAGAAAAGGCATGAAAATTTCCTATATTGGGAAAGTATGAACTAAAAGAAGTTGATGTAAGTGGATTAATATCAGATGAACTGAAATGCAAGACATAGCATTGTCAGGAATAAATAAAGTCACTGAATAATGATAGAAAAATATTTCACCAGGAAATATAGCTAGTCTAAAAACTTATAAGCCAAACAACATCATCTCAAAATATATAAAGCAAAAATTTGACAGAATTTTAAAGAGGAATTGACACAATCTCCCACGATAGGAGACTTAAAATTACTTCTCCAAAAAATGACACAAAGAACAAAAGGACTGAGAACAAAGAAGTCTCAGATAATGTCCACATTTATGGATGAAAGTAATGAGAAGCATAAGGAAAAGAGGAGAAGAAAAAGAAAAGTTGAAGGACTAGCAGAAAAGTACAATGTCCTTGAAATTTTAGGAAGGTAGAAAAGACAGAAGTAAAACTCAGTGTAGAGGGAGTAATACAGTTACTGTCCAAGAAATGTACATTTTCTGGAGAAAAAATCATGGAGGAAATGCAAAGTGATGGGATGTGTTGCCTGTTCAGAGAATGACTGTAGAGAAGAAGAGGGGCACTACTTCCTCTGATACTACACAGAAAAAAAAGGCATGGCTCAAGATATAGTCACACTGGGATAAAGGAGAAGAAAGCAGAGGAGCTTACATTTATGCCCTTTGATTTCCTTTAAGGAGGAGTCTTCTGTTGAGCATGAGGAGAATGAATCGTTAAATTCAATGCAATTTCAATCCACATCTCAACAATGTGTGCGTGTGTGTGTGTGTGTGTGTGTGTGCACATGCACATGTACATGCAACCTGAAAGGCTGAGTTTAAAATTTACCTCTAAGAGCAAAGGGCTAAAATAGTTGGCAACTCTGGAGAAGTGTCATAAGGAGTGTGACTTGCCTTATCTTACATCAGGGCTTATTATAAAGTTACACTGATTAGAAAAGTAGGGCACCAGGCAGGACTAGACAAGTAGGGAAGCCAGAAAGGCTCATGTATAGGTGGAAACCTGCTTTATGAAAGAGCTGGCATTATGCCACATAAGGATGGACCATTCAATAAATGATGTAATGTCAGTTAGTCACCCACATGGATCCTCACTTCATATCATATACAAAAAAAATCAGTTATAGATGGGTTACAGATTTAATGTGGAAGGTGAAACTAGACACATTTTAGTTGAATATATAGAATATCTTTTTTGATATTTGGGTAAAGAAGAGTTTATTAAACAAGAGGCAGAAGGCACAAAACATAATAAAGGCTGATACATTTAACTACAGTCATGGGCTGCATAACGATGTTTCAGTCAATGATGCATTGCGTATGTGACAGTGGTGCCATAAGATTATAATATTGTATTTTTATTGTACCTTTTTATCTTTAGATATGTTTAGATACACAGATACCTACCATTGTGTTACAATTGCCCACAGTATTCAGAACTGTAATATGCCATTCAAGTTTGTAGCCTAGGGACAAATAGGCTATACCATAGAACCTAGGTGTGTAGTAGGCTATGTTGTCTAGGTTTTTAGAAATGCACTCTATGGGCTGGGTGTGGTGGCTCACGCCTGTACTCTCAGCACTCTGGGAGGCTGAGGTGGGCAGATCACCTGAGGTCAGAAGTTCGAGACCAGCCTGGCCAACATGGTGAAACCCTGTCTCTACTAAAAATACAAAAATTAGCTGAGTGTGGTGGCTGGTGCTCCCAAAAGCTACTTAGGAGGCTGAGGCAGGAGAATTGCTTGAATCCGGGAGGCGGAGGTTGCAGTGAGCCAAGATCATGCCACTGTACTCCATCCTGGGTGACAGAGCAAGACTCTGTCTCAAAAAAAAAGAAAAGAAATACACTATGATGTTCACACAACAATGAAATAGCCTAACGATACATTGCTCAGGATGTATCACCATTGTTAAGTAAAGCGTGACTGTACATTAAATTTGAGAATTTCTATTTATCAAAGTACATCAAAAAAAGTGAAAAAACAAGCCCCAAACTGAGAAAATGTATCTGTAACACAACCAACAAAAGATTAGTATTTAACATATATAAAAAGAATAAGAGGAAGTGGCTGTGGTTTGAAACTTGAAAAGAATATAAAAGATTTAGAACAATGATTGTAGGGAATAGGAGAGCCTATTGACTAGAGATAAATACTAGGATTGGCCGGCATTATTGAAGGCCTAATTGAATTAGACCGATTGACTCAGCTTCGGGAGTGGTACGAGAAGCATCAGGCACATAGAATAGAGTAATTGACAGGTGAGCGAACCCAAATGGGAGCAGGGAGGGTGGGAAGACACAGTGCAAACTCGCAACAAGGCACAAGGTAAAGAAAACTATTTTGAACATGTTTTTACACAGATTGCTTGAGGTGTTTGATCTCAGGGTCGTGAACAGAGAAGCTTGGCATCCAGGTTCAGGTTCAGTATGAATGAAGTGGTGGGAGGGGGAAGATAGGGCAGTTATCTCTGGAGTGGGGAGTAGATTTTAAAGTCCTAGATTCTGGAGCAGCAAGGCTTTGAGCGGAGGCATGATTCCCAGGTGTGACTGGGAAGAGATGGAAAGATGAACTGATTGGATGCTAGGAGGTCTGGCCGCTGTCAGGGAAGGAGAGTGAATGAGAGGAGTCACCAGTGTGGAAGCAGAAGGTGGTGAACTATGAGCAGGGCTGGTGTTGTCATCACCATGACTTGTTTAGGGCCACACAACCATGGGGCTTACAATGCCAAGTCCAAGTGGTCCTCCTACACTCCAGGGTATCAAAAGCAAATGTACTGCCCCAGTCTGGGGCTGGTGGGTTGGCAGTGGTGATAGAGGAAGGCTTCTGCAGGAGCTCAGAGGACAGACAGGAGCTCCAGGAGGCAGCAGCAGAAAAGGAGCTGGCACTGCCCTCTGGAGCATAAGGCTCTTGGTTTCTACGCACATAATCAGCCTCACTGTGTGCATGGCCACCTATGTCCTCTTTTCCTGGTCTTGATATTCTTTATGACCAGACCCCTCTTGAGGAGGAAGAGAATAGAGGGACACCTGATCTGTGACATCTGTTCCCAAATGAGTATGTTGTAGATGGTCTTTATCTCTTTAATTTCTATTCTTTACCTGAAAACAATGATAGAACTTAGGTTACAGGTTGATTTCTAGAAGGAATCTTTTTTAAAGGGGACAGGTTTTGAGTAAGCAGAGAAGTGAATTTCTTCAAGATCTATATGAAATGAGCAGAAAGTACAGCAGTATCTCTGTGTGATGATGTCGTGAGGGGCTGCCCCACCTAGCTTGAAATTGCAGACCCAAGGCATATTTTTCATGAGGCCACACCACCCAGAGGCCCATCCATACTGCAGGCTTTATTATGTAAGTCAGTTAAGTGCTGGGATGAGAAAGATGTCACATCAACTCTAGAACCAAACAGCTTAGCCAAACTTGGCAATGATTAGACTAGCCTCATAATATTATACCCCACATAGTTTGTAAGGGGAATCAAAAGAAACTTGAAGGATACAAGAGAAAAGAGGAACTCTACGACAATGCAATGCCTCCTTGTTTTGTGTGCTATGCTATGGAGCCTAATGAGCAGAAAACACCGGCTCTGCAGCAAGACAGTCCTAGTTTGGCTCTTCCTGGCTGTGTACATCTCCCCACCTCTCTTAGCCTCAGTTCCTTTCCTTGTCTCTGCAAGAGGAGAAAACAATGCCTACTTTGTGTCTACCTTATTTTCAAGGCATCTGGTACCGTCCATGCACATAAGTAGTCCCTCAAAATTTGAAATTATAGTTATACTGTAATTTTGATTTAAACATTTCTAACTTATTTTTGCCCGGATGTGGAGATAATTTGTTGCTTGTTAAGAACACACAGGCCACCGGGCGCGGTGGCTCACGCCTGTAATCCCAGCACTTTGGGAGGCCGAGGCGGGCGGATCACGAGGTCAGGAGATCAAGACCATCCTGGCTAACACGGTAAAACCCCATCTCTACTAAAAATACAAAAAATTAGCCGGGCGTGGTGGCGGGCGCCTGTAGTCCCAGCTACTTGGGAAGCTGAGGCAGGAGAATGGCGTGAACCTGGGAGGTGGAACTTGGAGTGAGCCGAGATCACGCCACTGCACTCCAGCCTGGGCGACAGAGTGAGACTCCGTCTCAAAAAATAATAATAATAATAAAAATAAAAATAAAAGAACACACAGGCCAACATTCAAATTTAGGAAACACACAGAACACCACAAAGATACTCCTTGAGAAGAGCAACCACAAGACACATAATTGTCAGATTCACCAAGGTTGAAATGAAGGAAAAAATGTTAAGGGCAGCCAGAGAGAAAGGTCAGGTTACCCACAAAGGGAAGCCCATCAGACTAACAGCAGATCTCTCTGCAGAAACCCTACAAGCCAGAAGAGAGTGGGGGCCAATATTCAACATTCTTAAAGAAAAGAATTTTCAACCCAGAATTTTATATCCAGCCAAACTAAGCTTCACAAGTGAAGAAGAAATAAAATCTTTTACAGACAAGCAAATGCTGAGATATTTTGGCACCACCAGGCCTGCCTTACCAGAGCTCCTGAAGGAGGCGCTAAATATGGAAAAGAAAAACCAGTACTAGCCACTGCAAAAACATACCAAATTGTAAAGACCATTGACACTACGAAGAAACTGCATCAATTAACGGGAAAAATAACCAGCTAGCATCATAATGACAGGATCAAATTCTCACATAACATTAACCTTAAATGTAAACAGGCTAAATGCCCCAATTAAAAGACACAAACTTTGAGAGCCATGAGTATGCTGTATTCAGGAAACCTATCTCACTTGCAAAGACACACGTAGGCTCAAAATAAAGGGATGGAGAAATATTTACCAAGCAAAAGGAAAGAAAAAAAAAAGTAGGAGTTGCAGTCCTAATCTCTGATAAAACAGACTTTAAACCAACAAAGATCAAAAAAGACCAAAGAAGGGCATTACATAATGGTAAAGGGATCAATGCAACGAGAAGAGCTAACTATCCTAAATATATATGCATGCAATACAGGACCTACAAAGAGACTTAGACTCCCACACAATAATAGTGGGAGATTTTAACACCCCCATTGTCAATATTAGACAGATCAATGAGACAAAAAATTAACAAGGATATTTAGGACTTGAACTCACCTCTGGACCAAGCAGACCTAATAGACATCTACAGAACTCTTCCCCAAATCAACAGACTATACATCCCTCTCAGCACTACATCACACTTATTCTAAAATTGACCACATAATTGGAAGTAAAATACTCTTCAGGAAATGCAAAAGAATGGAAATCAACAGTCTCTCTGACCAGAGAGCAATCAAATTAGAACTCAGGATTAAAGAACTCACTCAAAACCACACAACTACATGGAAACTGAACAACCTGCTCCTGAATGACTACTGGGTACATAATGAAATTAAGGCAGAAATAAACAAGTTCTTTGAAACCAATGAGAACAAAGATACAATGCACCAGAATCTCTGGGACACAGCTAAAACAGTGTTTACAGGTAAATTTGTAGCACTAAATACCCACAGGAGAAAGTGGAAAAGATCTAAAATTGACACCCTAACATCACAATTAAAAGAACTAGAGAAGCAAGAGCAAACAAATTCAAAAGCTAGCAGAAGACAAGAAATAACTAAGATCACAGCAGAACTGAAGGAGATAGAGACACAAAAAACCCTTCAAAAAATCAATGCATCCAGGAGGTGGTTTTCTGAAATGATCAACAAAATAGACTGCTAGCCAGACTAATAAAGAAGAAAAGAGAGAAGAATCAAATAGACATAATAAAAAAGATAAAGGGGATATCACCACTGATCCCACAGAAATACAAACTACCATCAAAGAATACGATAAACACCTCTACGCAAATAAACTAGAAAATCTAGAAGAAATGGATAAATTCCTGGACACATACACCCTCCCAAGACTAAACCAGGAAGAAGTCAAATCCCTCAATAGACCAAAAACAAGTTCTGAAATTAAGGCAGTAATTAATAGCCTACCAACCAATAAAAGCTCAGGGCCAGATGGATTCACAGCCAAATTCTACTAGAGGTACAAAGAGGAGCTGGTACCATTCCTTCTGAAACTATTGCAAACAATAGAAAAGAGGGACTCTTGCATAACTCATTTTATGAGGCCAGCATCATCCTGATACCAAAGCCTGGCAGAGACACAACAACAACAAAAAAGAAAATTTCAGGCCAATGTCCCTGATGAACATCAGTGAGAAAATCCTTAGTAAAATACTGGCAAACAAAATCCAGCAGCACATCAGAAAGCTTATCCACCAGGATAAAGTCAGCTTCATCCCTGGGATGGAAGTCTTGTTCAAAATATGCATATCAATAAATGTAATCCAACACGTAAACAGAACCAATGAGAAAAACCACATGATTATCTCAATAGATGCAGAAAAGGGCTTCAATAAAATTTAACACCCCTTCATGCTAAAAACTCAATAAACTAGGTATTGATGGAATGTATCTCAAAATAATAAGAGCTATTTATGACAAACTCACAGCCAATATTACATTGAATGTGCAAAAGCTGGAAGCATTCCCTTTGAAAACTGGAACAAGACAAGGATGCCCTCTCTCACCACTCCTATTCAACATAGTATTGGAAATTCTGGCCAGGGCAATCAGGCAAGAGAAAGAAATAAAAGATATTCAAATAGGAAGAGAGGAAGTCAAATTGTCTGTGTGTGCAGATGACATGACTGTATATTTAGAAAATCTCAGCCCAAAATCTCCTTAAGCTGATAAGCAACTTCAGCAAAGTCTCAGGATATAAAATCAATGTGCAAAAATCACAAGCATTCCTATACACCAATAACAGACAAACAGAGAGCCAAATCATGAGTGAACTCCCATTCACAATTGCTACAAAGAGAATAAAATACCTAGGAATACAACTTACAAAGGATGTGAAGGACCTGTTCAAGGAGAACTATAAACCACTGCTCAAGGAAATGAGAGGACACAAACAAATGGAAAAATATTCCATGCTCATGGATAGGAAGAATCAATATTGTGAAAATGGCCATACTGCCCAAAGTAATTTACAGATTTAATGCTATCCCCATCAAGCTGCCATTGACTTTCTTCACAGAATTATGAAAAACTACTTTAAATTTCACATGGAACCAAAAAAGAGCCTGCATAGCCAAGACAATCCTAAGCAAAAAGAACAAAGCTGGAGGCATCACGCTACCTGACTTCAAACTATACTACGAGGCTACAGTAACCAAAACAGCACGGTACTGGTACCAAAACAGATATATACACCACTGGAACAGAAGAGAGGCCTCAGAAATAATGCCACACATCTACAACCATCTGACCTTTGACAAACCTGACAAAAACAAGCAATGGGGAAAGGATTCCCTATTTAATAAATGGTGTTGGGAAAATTGGATAGCCATATGCAGAAAACTGAAACTGAACCCCTTCCTTACACATTATACAAAAATTAACTCAAGATGGATTAAAGACTTCAATGTAAAACCTAAAACCATAAAAACCCTAGAAGAAAACCTAGGCAATACCATTCAGGACATAGGCATGGGCAAAGACGTCATGACTAAAACACCAAAAGCAATGGCAACAAAAGCCAAAATTGACAAATGGGATCTAATCAAACTAAAGAGCTTCTGCATAGCAACAGAAACTATCATCAGAATGAACAGACAACCTACAGAATGAGATAAAATTTTTGCAATCTATCCATCTGACAAAGGGCTAATATCCAGAATCTACAAAGAACTTAAACACATTTACAAGAAAAAAACAACCCCATCAAAAAGTGGGCAAAGGATATGAACAGACACTTCTCAAAAGAAGACATTTATGCAGCCAACAAACATATGAAAAAAAGCTCATCATCACTGGTCATTAGATAAATGCAAATCAAAACTACAATGAGATACCATCTCACGCCAGTTAGAATGGCGATCATTAAAAAGTCAGGAAACAACAGATGCTGGAGAGGATGTGGAGAAATAGGAACACTTCTACACTGTTGGTGGGAGTGTAAATTAGTTCAATCATTCTGGAAAACAGTGTGGCATTTCCTCAAGGATTTAGAACCAGAAATACCATTTGAACCAGCAATCCCATTCCTGGGTATGTACCCAAAGGATTATAAATCATTCTACTATAAAGACTCTTGCACACGTATGTTTATTGCAGCACTGTTCACAATAGCAAAGACTTGGAACCAACCCAAATGCCCATCAATGACAGACTGGATAAAGAAAATGTGGCACATATAAACCATGGAATACTATGCAGCCATAAAAAAGGATGAGTTCATGTCTTTTGCAGGGACATGGATGAAGCTGGAAACCATCATTCTCAGCAAACTAACACAAGTACAGAAAACAAAATGCCACATGTTCTCACTCATAAGTGGGAGCTGAACAATGAGAACACATGGACACAGGGAGGGTAACATCACACACCAGGGCCTCTCAGGGGTTGAGGGGCTAGGGGAGGGACAGCATTAGGAGAAATATCTACTGTAGATGATGGGTTGATTGGTGCAGCAAACCACCATGTCACATGCATACCTACTTAACAAACCTGCACGTTCTGCACAAGTATCCCAGAACTTAAAGTATAATTTAAAAAAATAAACTTTTAAAAAAAGAACTCATTTTCTGAGCCTGGAGCTAGGAATACATCACATTTCTTATAACAAATAACTTGCATTAGAATGCAGTTGACTTTTTCAGCAGAGACCGTGATTAAACAACATGAAATTTAGGCAGAATTCTGTAATAACAGTCCCACAAAATACCTAGAAAAGTTCATTCAGCCTCATTTGGTTGTATGACTTCCCACTGGTTCCTAGAATTTTGCTCCCAGCTGCCTTTCTAGGGAATTTGCAGGACTGCTGAAATGTATAGTCCTGGTAAGATTTCTCAATTAGAATTGGCCTCAGCATTGGAAAAGCATCAGTACTCAGAAGATAATCCCTACTGTGGCATGTAGAAGCTCAGGGCTTCAGTGCGTCCCTGGACAGGGGAAGTATGCGAGCTGCAACACCGTGAGCTAACCACATCCGAGATGGGAGGATGTCACATGTGGGTGGTACCTTCGTGCGTAGTAGAGTTCTCCTGGAATGACAGCAGCCATGACTGTGTGCCCCACCTGCTCACTGGCTTCTATATATGGGGCAGCCAGACTGTGTACCTAGGTATTGTCCTATTCTTCTCATCTTCACTCATCTCATCCCAAACCTGGAAGCTGCTGAAAGGTTTCTCACAAAGGCTGTGTGGATGCTTTCTGGAGATGGGTCTTGCCCACTCTAATCAATTCTTTTTTTTTTTTTTCCCTAAACATTTTGCTATCTCTCTCAGCAGTTGGGTTTAACTGACCTTTGACAATAGTCTTTCTGGCTGAGGGCTGGGGGCATCTACTCAGAGTGGGTGATCCACTGCATTGGCTTCAATGTGACACTTTCTGAATAAAAATACTCCATACAGAGGTTAAACATCACTGGTTTTGAGTCTTAGCTCCTCATTTACTAATCAAATAAGCCGAGTTCCCTCATCTGTAAGATGAGGGTAATAATTGTATCTTTCTCATCAGGACAGTTGCAAAGGTCACATGAGTTTATATGCATAAAGATCATGCTCCCTGCCTGGCAGATAGCAAGTTCTTGTTAAATGTTTGAGTAAGCAGAGAACAAAATCACATGATTTTGTTCACCCTAACAGGAGCTCTGATCATACTACATTTGTAAGACATTTTGCTCTGATTTTAGAAACACTTCAGTAGCTATAGATTCCTCCAGGATTTCTTGAGTACGTTTCTCCGTTTTCTACCTGTACAGATTGGTGTAACAGCCTGGACCCTTTGTCATTAAAGCTATTTGACACGAAGCACATCAGTGGTTCATGATTTACAAGCAAAATGAAATCCGAAACCTAAGAAGATCAAGCTGAAGCGTTTTCCAGGAGGGGACCAATTTTGTCACTTCAACTCATTTTGTTGAGGCAGTCAGAGCATTTGGATGAGCTCCAAAAGGAAATGATGCTAAAACTCTGCTGCACACACCTTATTAACTCGAAGGCAGTAAAAGCAGTGTCTTAGTTACTTAGGAGAGGAAGCTACTGGAGCCAATCGAGCCTGAGGAGAGCTGTAAGCTCCGCCAGAAAGAGAGAATGTTGCATG
The DNA here is from genome assembly GCF_009828535.3 of Hylobates moloch. Taxonomy (NCBI): domain Eukaryota; kingdom Metazoa; phylum Chordata; class Mammalia; order Primates; family Hylobatidae; genus Hylobates; species Hylobates moloch. Next base: position 43,774,405 of record NW_026652285.1, read on the forward strand.
ATTTGAGAAAATGTTGTGTGATTCAAGAAAATGACTGAAAATGTGGAGACAGCTGGCCACCCATAAGGAATTACCTACCAATTCCTTCTTCTTCATGCACTCCATGAGGATGATGAACAGATGCTGAGCTTGGGTTCGAGTGTATGTGAAAGTCTTCTGTATAGTCACCAACAGCTGGTCCCTCAAAGATTCATTTATCAGTCTGCAAATAAAAACAATGTCAAAAGCAGGTCAACCAACTCCTATTCAGCACATATTTCTGAGAAATACAGAGCTCAAGAGGGAATAATGAGGGTTTACTTTAGATAGGAGTTACTTCTATATTTTTGTCACAAAAGGTATCCCGCCTGTGATAATTTAAAAAGCAAGGCATTTAAAAATAAATCAATTTTACTCTCTCAGAACCCAACAAAGTAGAAAGATTGATGTAGATATTTTAATTTTATTTTTCTGTTTTTCATATGGCATGTGTCTAATGCCATTTTCCTCAAGTTTGCTTATCAAAAAATACCTTCAATTAATCATCTGCATCTTCTTGGTAAGAATTTGCTATAGTACTGTTCCTAACAGTACCATATAAATCTCCTAACAGTACTGCAGGAGATTTAAATTGTAGCATCATCTCTAGTTGTGGAAATAAAGACAGTATTTCATTAATAAGTTTTTGAACATCCATAAGCAGAAATAGGAGTTATGTTTTCCCAAAAATCATTTCATGTAGGTGGCAGCCTGTCTGGCCTATGATTTAGGTATTCATGATTTATGTCAAGCTTTTGCTCTGTTACAGTGAACAGTAAGACAGTACAGTATTGGCTACCTGATTAAAAGATATTTTTATGCTACAGAAGAATAAATGAAAACAGGAAAGAGGCATCATATGTAATGAATGCTCAATTATGTCTTGAATATGAATCAATCACAACTAATTTTTAACTTCTTTCCCATTACCCTGGTGAGAACAGGGCTTTCTCTACTAGCCATTAAATGGCAGGGACGGAAAACTCACTTTATTAATAACAGATATTATTTAAATTCAGGAAGACAAAACCGCTCTCAAGGACCAGTGGCAAAATTACCATAATTTACCTAGCATTTTACAGATTACAAATTGCTTTCATAATTAAAGTATCAGCAACTCCTAAATAAAATAGTGAAATAAATTATCTCAGTTGCTGATTACAGCAACCCTATAGACAAGGGATTTGTTCTATTTCACAGGCAGGACATTTTAGCCAGAAAGAGCCCAATGTTTAAGTTCATGCAACAAATAAGTGACAGAGTTATCAGAATCAGAACCTAGTTCTTCTGAATATCTGTCCAGGGCTCTTTCTACCACACCATGTTGCCTCTGTTTACACCACGTGGATCACACCACTGCCTCTCTTCATCACTGTGGCTATTTGAGCAGGCAGTTGTGGAGTTTCCTTCAACATGAAAGCAAGAAAAACGTTATTGCTTGAAAGAAGGCAAGATGGGGAGCCAGAAGATGTCTTCCTATCAGTGACCTGCTGTGCTCCAGTTTATGTGAGGTTCAGCTGAACTCACTAGGTTGGATATTATGATGGCCCTGCTTTGAGGAGGGTGGCATTCCTCATGACAGAACTATACCAACGATCCTGGAAGGTCACTCAGCTGGATGAAGGATTGGGTCACCCGTTCCCCCACTCCTACAAAGTGTATATTCTATATCAAGAATATACACATTTAGGCTGGGTGATGTGGCTCCCACCTGTAATCCTAGGACTTTGGGAGGCTGAGGCAGGTGGATCACTTGAGCCCAGGAGTTTGAGATCAGCCTGGGCAATACAGTGAGACTTTGTCTCTACAAAAAATTTAAAAAGTTAGCTGGGCATGGTGGTGCATGCCTGTAGTCCAAGCTACTTGAGATGCTGAGGTGGGAGGACCACTTGAGCCAGGGAGGCAGTGAGCCAAGATCACACCACTGCACTCCAGCCTGGGTGACATGGCCAGAACCTGTCTAAAAAAAATTTATATTTAGAAAAAGAGGATGGTTGAAAAAAATAATGCCAGATCCTCTCTTAAGATTATCTTAATTATTCTGAATGACTCTGTGGTCTTAGCTGTGGACCAGATTGAAATCATTTATTCATTCATTCATTCGTTTAGTCATTCAACAAATGCATAGTGAATGTCTACTTAGTGCCACACACTAGGATGTGCCAAGAACAGAGGAGCTATATATGCACTCCCAGCCTTCAACGAGCTTATGCACCAGTGGAGTAGAAAGATGTGAATCAGCAATTCAACCATGATTGTCAGTGGAAAAGAAGTAGAGAAGCTTGTGGCAAATGAATCTAATCTAATCTAAGGGGTTCAGGGAAGACTCTTCTGAGGAAGTGCTGTTTTATCTGAGACATGAATGAATGAGCATCGGCATAGTTGGGGTTGGTAGGATTGAGTAAGAGAATTAACAGCAGACAAAATGGCACGAACAGGCCCAGTTTGGAAAAAATAAAAGGTCAGTATGGCTGGAGCTGAGAGAGCAAATTAAAGAGTGGAACAAAATAGGGCTGCAGAGGGAGTGAGCAGGAACAAGATCAATGGGGACTTTGAAGGTGATGTTATAAAGATTTTAGGTTTTATTCCCCAGACAATGAAAAGCCATTGAAAGATTTAAGCAGAAGGGTGGTATGATCACATTTGTGTTGCCAATTAATTTTCCTGAAAAGTAAAGACATGCACACTCAGACCTAGGCATGTGTCTACCTGACAGGTAACCCAAGTGGATGAGTCTAGAGAGCTCTTCAGTATCAAGCATCCATTGATGTTGTACATGATTAACAACAGAAAGGATTCTCCTGATTAGCCACTTGATAGATGTAATCATTCATCTGCAGGTGTTTAATTTTGATAACAACTCAAAATTTGTTTTCTACTATCAACCATCTGTAATGAAATCCCCGCTCCCCAAGGTCATTATCTGCATGAGGGATCTGTCTGACACTTGTATCCAATCTGTCACTTTCTAAAAATTGAGGAATGATGTGCAATTTAGCTGATTATGGGTTTCAGTGGTTAGGAGAGCTGAAAGACAGTAAGAATCTTATCCTTTGAGCCCAATTTCCCAGTTGTTGAAGTTGTGGGTCTGGCTAGATCATTTAGTGACAAGAACCATAGAATTCTAGAAGTGGAAGGATTCTCTAAGGTGTTTTCCAAAGTGTGGGATACCTATTACAGGTGGAACAAAGGTGATTTGATCCATTCAAAGCATAAAGTTAAAGCAATTAAATATTAAATAACTGCCCTTTCTGATTCAGTTCTTTTTCCATCCTTCTGATTGCAACAAGAAGAAAATCTCATTTTTAGTGCTTTCCTGCCTTTAACAGCTCCCCAACACTTGTAGATCTCCCCTTTTAACAAAGAAAAGATATTAGGTCTCACGCCTTTGGCAAAAAGAGTTTAATAACATTGTTTTAAATAAGATCCTACAAAACAAAACATTTGATATGTCTGTAGCACGTCATGGTTTGACATACACAATGGACTTCAGAGACAATCTCATAACAATCTATGAGGCAAGTGGGATTAATTTCATTTTGCAGAAGAGAAAACTATGCCCTAAGGAGGTTAAATGATTTGTGCTAAGTCATACTGCTTGATGATCTCACTGTTTGCGTTGAGCCTATTGACTTCAGCCTTGCCCCATGGTGTTGATGTTCCTGATTGTATTCTAAGTCTTTCATAGTTTCCTAATCATCTGTATCAGGGATGACAAGGGAGAACACTAAATGAAGATAATCGCAAAGTGCATCAAGTAGTTTGAAGGGTATATTTGCGGGCCGGGCTTGGTGGCTCACGCCTGTAATCCCAGCCCTTTGGAAGCCTGAGGCGGGTGGATCACTTGAGGTCAGGAGTTCAAAGCCAGCCTGGCCAACATGTTGAAACCCCACCTCTACTAAAAATTCAAAAATTAGCCAGGCATGGTGGCACGTGCCTGTAATACCAGCTACTCGGAGGCTGAGGTGTGGGGATTGCTTGAGCCTAGGAGGCAGAAGTTGCAGTGAATCGAGATCACACATCACTGCACTCCAGCCTGGGTGGCAAAGCAAGACTCCATCTCAAAAAACAAAAACAAAAAACAAGTATATTTACTTCTAATTTTTGATAAGTATTTGCTCTGCTGAACTAGATTTCTTCTGTTTGGGTACAAAGGCTTACTCTATCTTCTCTGAAGATCCTTTCTTATTTTGTAACCATATTCCTTAGGATATATGGAAGGCTGCTTTCTTTTTTTTTTTTTTTTTTTTTGAGACGGAGTCTCGCTCTGTCACCCAGGCTGGAGTGCAGTGGTGCAGTCTCGGCTCACTGCAAGCTCCGCCTCCCAGGTTCACGCCATTCTCCTGCCTCAGCCTCTCCGAGTAGCTGGGACTACAGGCACCCGCCACCACGCCCGGCTAATTTTTTGTATTTTTAGTGGAGACAGGGTTTCACTGTGGTCTCGATCTCCTGACCTCGTGATCCACCTGCCTCGGCCTCCCAAAGTGCTGGGATTACAAGCGTGAGCCACTGCGCCCGGCCCTGCTTTCTTAAAATTATCATTTTCTAGTTCTTCCCATCTTCTTCTGTGCAACATTGGAGTGATTTAAAATTTTTTACTGTAATATTTTATCATCAGAAAAATTAGAGATGAGCCTATTTTAGATTTCTTTTTATGGCACTAGAATATTGATTGAAAATTTCTTGACATCAAAATATGGTTGAAGTATTATGTGAAATTTTTATTTTAGAATTGAGTCTTGACAAAGTCATCTTATTTATGGAAACTGTTAATTTGTGGCTTTGTATCTACCCATGTTATTTTTGGTGCATCTCAAATTAGAGGGTTTTGTGATAGGAGGTGTAGTCATTGAAGTGAGGCAGATCTCTATACTATGGCATTTGTGTCTCCATTTAAATGCTGTACTTATGATCTGGAGCTTTGTAGATGAGTCACAGAGTAATTTAAAATAGGCCAATGTTCAGCCAGTGCTCAGAGTAACCAACAAAATGCCCCACAGTTTGCTATTAGTATTCTGTTCAAATGCCCTCAATACAACCCACACATACAAATACATTTCTCAGAATGAATTTAATTACCTGCAAATTACCTGCAATATTAGAGTTTTGTTCCTAGATTTAAAAATTAGGAAATGCACTTAGAATTCAATGGGACTCTAAGAGCTAACCTTAGGTTAATGACTTTCGAGGAAGAGCCCTTCCTGTGACCCCCATAGATGTTTTCTATTAGTTTATTCAGACACAATATGAGAAAATTTTAGCTATATAAAAAAACGTGTTAATAACACCACAATTTGGCACTTAAAAGACACAATCACCCACAGAATATCTAATTCTCTAAAGAAAAATGAAATTTTATCATTTGCTAGAAGCCAAAGCAAATTACTAAATGTTATATTAAGGGCACATAAAGTTGCATGTCTTGCCTGAGGTCACAGAGAATGGCATATTTTTCTCCTGCTTTTTTTGTAAAAGTTGCCACTTCCTCCCCAAATGTCATGACTCTGGTAACATGACAAGTAACACCATGATTCTTCCCAGAGAGGCAGGAAGCATTGATAACAACAGCATTATGGCCACCAGGGCCAGGCTGTCTGGATTTAAGCTGTTATCTGTTGGCTGTGTGATCTTTTGTAAGTTAGTATTGATGTTCTATTTTTCATATATGTAAAATGCAAACTATAATAGTACTTATTTCATAGGCCTGTGAATATTAAATGAGTTAAGCTTTGTAAAAGGCTTAGAAAAGTGCCTGACACATAACAAGCCCTGCACAAGCATACGCATTATTCAAACAGAGTCCTACGATGCTTTTTAGGAAAGAATCACTGATGTATTCCTTCTCATGAAGTAGCACAACTAGTGGGCCAGGGCCTCTATGTACAATGCAGAGTCCTCTCCTGGCGTTAACAGTGCTCTGCTCATCTGGTGAGTCCAGTGGTGTAAGGCTGGAGAAATAACTTTCCCACTTTAGAGAGGTCAGAGACCACCAGTTCTTTCCTATGTTTGGGAAATGGAGATATTAGCAGATTTAGGAGGCTTAATTATAGTGGAGTCTTACAAACACTCCATGCAGACATCTGCTTGCTCATTCATTCATTCAACAAACAATATTCATGCCTTCTGTGTGCCAGGCACTAAGTTGGATATAGAGATATAAATAATATTCAGTTCCAGCCTCAAGGAACTGAAAAAGTTGTACACCATGTATTCTGTAATTGATGGGTATTACCCTCCAAAATTTATTCATTTAAAACAGCACTTATTTGTTGTGTTGATAATTTTGTGGGTCAAGAATTTAGGCAGGCACAATGGGAATGGCTCATTTTTCTCCAGCATATCTAGGGCCTCAACTGGAATAGCTGGAATGGCTGATGAAGACTACAATAGCTCAAGTGTGGCCATATGTCTGGGGCCTCAGTTCTGTTCCATGTGGCATCTGTTGAGGCTAGAATATCCAAGATGGCTTCCTTACTTCCAAGTCTGGTACCTGGCCTGGTCTGGCTAAAAATGCTGAGGGTTGGCTTGCATTGCTCTTTCCCTGCTGGTTGCAGGGTAGATGGACTTCTTACATGGAAGCTGGCTTCTCTTAAAATGAGGGTTCCGAGAGAGCATTCAAAGAGACTCGGGCAGAAACTACAAGGCTTGTTGGGACTTAGCCTCAGAAGTCCTAGAATGTCATTTTCTTGTACTTGATTATTGTAGCAAGTCACTAAAAGTAGCCCAGAATCAAGAAGATGGAAGGAATAGACTTCACCTCTTGATGAGAGCATGAATATACACTGAAGGAATATATTAATGGTGATCATCTTGGAGACAAGCAATGATATCAAATGATTCTGTTAAGATGAGGCATAAACAGTGATCTTTTCCATATTTTGGTGATAAACAGCCTCAATTGCCTTACTTTGAATTGCCTCTTCTAACAGATCATTATAATGAGAACCACCATTTCCCTCAAAGTAATACTCCAACTATTCATAAATATTTCTAAAATATTATTACTGATTTGTGCATAGAACCTACAAATAGTTTCTCCTCTTGATCCAGCTGCCTATTTACATTTATTTGGCATTTAGTGTGTACCAGGTATTTCTTTTAGGCCTTGGTGCCTGGCCAGAGACTTTTTTTCCATTGATACTATCATCACATTTTGTGCCTGTTAAATGCTGCATATAAGGGACATCTTCAGTAATATGTGTGTATGCTTGGGTCAGCCCTTAAGGCCCAGTTTAAGTCACCACCAAAAACAGGTTTTTTTTTTCTTGATGTCTTAATTTCACTTTGGGGTCTATTTGGAGAGATAAAGCAACAGCAGCACCTGTTGATGTTGCCAATTTCTGCTAGAAACCATCTTTTCTTTTCAAAACTCAAAGAATGTTTGGAAATGATTGGGCCAGGTGTGGTGGCTCACATCTGTAATCCCAGTGCTTTGGGAGCCTGAGGCAGCAGGATTGCTTGAGGCCAGGAGTTCAAGAAGTGAATTGGCCACCCAACTCAAAAACATATATTTGATTCTGTTTCTGGATACTACTTTATTCCTCCTTTGAATTGCTTTATTTACTAGTGAGGGACCTGAGACGGGTTATTTGATCTCTTTAAGGCTTCATCTTCTCATCTGTTAAATAAGGGTAGTATATGTCTTTTTAGGTCCATGTATTTGGGAAAAAGAGATCATGCATGGAAAGCACAAAATCTGACTTCCTAAAATATTTTTCCAGTTTTCCTCATTCTCTATCTGCTTTGGTTTGCGTCCTCATCATATCTTATTCAGATGGTACCAACAGACTGCTAATGGGTTTTTTCTCTATCCTCCTCCAGTCCATTCCCCACAGTGTTAATTAAATGGTTCTACGAAGCAGACATGATTCTATTGCACCCTTCTTAAACCCCTGCAATAGCTTTCCATCACCAGCAAGATAACATCTCTACTTGCATACAGCATTTAAGGTTTGTCTATGGTCTTGCTCCACAGCTAGACTCATCTCCTGCCACTCTGTCACACATATCCCATGAATACTGAATCTCCCAAGACCACCAGACTCTTGCATGCCTCTATATCTTCAGCTTGCTGTATCTGCTACTTGGACTATTCTGTAGTCCTGATCTCATCACTCAAAACTCATCATTTAAAACTCAGCTCAAACTTCACCTCCTTTTTCTTTTTTTGACTTTTATTCTAGAATCAGGGGGTACACATGGAGGTTTGTTACAAGGGTATATTGCATGATTCTGAGCTTTGGAGTACAGATGATTAAGATTCAGTTGTAAGACTATTAAGCTTTAGTGAAGACATGTTAATTCACTTGATTTAATCATCCCACAATGTAAACATATATCAGGACATCACAATGTATCCCATAATATGTTATTTGTCAATTAAAAATAAAATTTAAGAAAATGTAAAAAAAAAAAAATCACCCTCATCTCCTATGTGAAAGTCTCTGATTACTGCTCCCTTGGTGCTCTCAAACCACTTGATACATATTTCTATGATTATTATATTGCATGGAAATTATTTGTTTGTCTTACTCTAGTAGATGATGAACTTTTTGAAGCACGGATTGTTTCTTTATTCTGCATGTACCTTAAGTTCTAGAAGAGTGCTTGGTTCAACGTTAGCTATAGAAGAATCTTTGTGGATTGACCGAGTGACTGAGTAGCTGCCTGCTTTAGGTGGGTGACCAGGTGGTCTTCCCCATGCCTCTTTGTCCTCATGCTGGGATGTACTTCAAGCCCATTTGGGAGAATGGGAGATATGGCATAAGGTTTTACCATCCAGCAATTTGGTTTTCTTGATCCTTTTCCTTTTAATCAGATTTATCTCTAAGAAATATTCTTGGTCTCTATCTTTCTGTTGTTGTTTAAACTCAAAGAGTGTTTAGAAATGATTGGACCAGTGGTGGCTCAGACCTATAATCCCAGCACTTTGGGAGGCTGAGGTGGCAGGATTGCTTGAGACCAGGAATTCAAGAAGTGAACTGGCTGCCCAACTCAAAAACACATATTTGGTTCTATTTCTGGATACTACCTCATCCCTCCTTTGAATCGCTTTGCAGCTCTTGTCAGGAACACACAGATTCTTATTCACTTCATCTCCCCCATAATGCTTAGGGCAACATCTTGCCCATAGAAGTTCTCAATAGCTGTTTGAAGACGTTAAGAGTTTCAATAATATCAAGGTAATTTCCCTCACTTAGATGTTGGTGGTTTTGACAACACAAAGCAATTATATCACATAAAAATCAACATAACATACATCTACATTTTTTCAACTAGTTCCACATCATACGTTGAAGTGGTGAGGCCAGTTTCACAATCTGCTATAGGAGATGGAATGACATAATTAAGATGCTACGGCATGGTGCCTTTGGCTGTAATACAGCTCCTTTATTTTCCAGTGAGGGACCTGAGACAGGTTATTTGATCTCTTTAAGCCATCGTCTCCTCATCTGTTAAACAAGGGTAGTATACGTCTTTTTAGGTCGATGTGTTTGGGAAAAAAAGGAGATCATGTATGGAAAGCACCTGGCACTGTTCCTGGCACATAGGTGTTAAATAATTGGCAGTTGTTATTATTAAGAACATTAGGGGCTTTTGCACCTGCAGGAAATCCCGACGATGCCTAGCTCAGAGCTGAAGCAAGGTAACCGGCATGCATATTAGCTGGAGGTGGCCATCCCTATGTGGGAGATAGATTTCAGTATTTCTGTGAAATTCGGATGCAGTAGGTCTGTGAATAGGATGCGAAGGGCCACATTTCAAAGCCACTTAGCTGGGGTATCAGTGCGGAGAGCTCATTAGCTCTTGGATCATATTCATCAAAAGTCATGCAAACTAGTGTTGCTAAGATGCCCTGAAACCATTACTCTCAGATAATTTTATGCCATCCTGAAGTCAAACGGGTGTTAGGATAAGAATTCATACTTGGCTGCAACCTCCTACTTCAATATTTTTGAAGTCTGTATGTTCTAGAGAAGGCACAAATCAGCAAATTCTACTGAGAGATTTGATATTTAGGATAAAAGAATGATACAGTTTTAGAGCAACCATTCTATGGATGAAGGATCCAAGGTCTGTGAAGGTGAACTGATTTGCTTAAGATGATATAGCTGGTAAGCATCAGAGCTGGATTTAGAAGCCAAGAGAATCAGGAGGGAAAAATCTCTCATAATGACTTATTCAAACCTAAATATGTAGGTTCAACTTAGTGTATTAATGTAAAGTTAGTGACTTGCTTAAATGATTGGCTGTAAGTGGAGATTTCCTCTATTTTATGCTTAAGATGCTGCATCTCATGTGTGTGAAGACTCAGTAATGTGATTACAAGGATCCACTACTTTCTGAGTTCATCACCACTTAATCAGATGTCCAATGTTTCTTTTTAATTACTTAAATGGCAAATAAACATTTTATTCAACAATTAGAAGCCCTAAGAGTAACTCTTATAATAAGAGTTAACTGTAACTGATTGATGATGATGTTTTTCAGAAAACACCAGTTGGATAGAAAGTTATAGAAGGTTGAATGGCACACAGAGACATGACCAATAGAGAGCATGGGCTGGTTAGGAGATTACTTTTCCCAACCTTTTATGAGAATCAAATCCAGAAACAAATGGCTTCTATCAGCTAAGGCCTGTGAGAAATAGTTGCTGATTTTACTTTAGGGTCTATTCTAGAAAAGTTCTTCACCTAGGCTTTTCCTGAGGTTTGCATCCAGCAATATGAGATAGTTAGAAGGATATTAGAGAAGCTGCCCATAATCAGGCAGGATGATGGTACAGTCTGTTTGCCAACAAAGTTTATGTACTGTGCTCATAAAGTGATCCTTTCTTACGTTTGTTATTTTTTCTTCATTCTTTTCCTTCCTTCTTTCCTTCTCTTCCTTCCCTTGCTTACTTCCTTCCTGCTTTCCTTCCCTTTTCCTTCTCTCCTTCCCTTCCCTCTTCTTTCCTTGTTCTCACCTTACGCTCCTGAGCCAGCTATGGTAAAACAGAAGGCACAGATGCACATCAAAAAGGAAACTGAAGGTGGGTGGTGTGGTGGGGGTGAGAGTGGTAAGAGAGGTACTTAGTACCTTCTATAAGACAAGCTTTGTGCTGTGCATTTTACACATGGCATTTCATCAGACAGATTAAGAAAATCCTCACCAGACTGTAAACTCCTTGGATACATGGACTGTGCATTCTATTACTTATATACTCTCTTCTCCCCTTCCCTCATTGCTAATCAAGGTGCAGAAGACAGAGGCTTTTCTGCCACCCCTTATCTTGATCTCCCTTACTCTGCTTTCTTACCCCATAGCATATATCTTCTAAAATATTACATAATGTGTTTATGGATTATGTTTATTACTTTTGTCTATCTAACCCTGCTAAAATAAAGCTCCACAAGGGCAGGGATTTTTGTCTATTTGGTTTACTAGTGTATTTTTGCCAGTGCCTAGAATAGTGCCTGGAACATAGTAGGTGTTCAAAAAATATCTATTGAATGACTAAATACATAATGCTGACTGGAGGAAAGAATGTAATTAAAAATAGGGAAAATGTCAAATAACATTTGAGATCTATCAGACATTCAAGGCTTCTCAGTTTGGTAGAAACCAACTGCAGAAATGCTAGAGCTGTGTTATCCAATATGGTAGCTGTTACTCATATGTGGCTATTTAAATTTAATTATAATACAATGAAATGAAATTTAAAATTTATTTCCTTTGTCACATTAGCCACAGGTCAAGCACTCAGGGAGTCTCTGGTTGGACATCACAGATATGGAAGATTTCTGTCATCACAGAGAGCATTTTTTTTTTTTTTTTGAAGCAGGACCTTGCTCTGTTGCCCAGGCTGGAGTACAGTGGTACAATCACAGCTCTTTGCAGCATCAGCCTCCTGGGCTCAAGTGATCCTCCCACCTCAGCCTCCCAAGTAGCTGGGACTTGGCCTCCTGAAATGCTACCACACCTGGCTAATTTTTCATATTTTTTGTAGAGACAGGGTTTCGCCATGTTGCCCAGGCTGGTCTTGAACTCCTGAGCTCAAGGGATCCACCTGCCTCGGCATCCCGAAGTGCTGGGATTACAAGCGTGAGCCACCACACCCAGCCATATCATCAGAGAATACTGTTGGGCAGTGCTGCTCTGGAGACAGGCAAGGCTGCCAAACTCTCCATCTTAGGCAGGACAAGCGGGACATTTAGATGAAAAATCCTGAACAATGTTGGCTGTATCTCTGTCATGTCTCTTCTTTCCTTTGCCTTTGGTTATGAATGTGCACAATAGTAGAAGTGAAGTGCTGCCAAAGCATACAGGGACTGCCACATGTCAGGTGGATTCTCTGCTGCCAACATTGGAAGGAAATCACACCCTCTGAGTTCATTCCAAGTGCAATCCCACCAGCGAGTATTGCCATAGCCCAGGCAAGAGGAAAAGTCAAATTTTTTTATTGTTTTAGGACCCATATAAAAGACAGAATCAGAGCTGGACTGAATTTTTGGGGTCTCCAGGCAGACTACAACACTGGCCTCCTGCAACTGACTGGTCTTACATGTTGGTGCAACACTTACTCACAGGAGAAGTTACCCAGCATATGAGAGAAGGGAGAGAAGATGGAATCTGGGTGTCACTTCCTCTGCTGTCTGGAAAGCTCGGCTCTGGGGCAAGCAAAATAAAGCTCTTGCAGTTACTGGGTCCCACCTTCTTAGAGGACAACATGGTATAGCTGCTTAGGGCCTAAGCTCCAGCTCCAGTCAGTCGGGGCTGACTACTCTCTAGTTTTGAGCTATTTAGCAAATTACCTAACCTTTCTGTCCTCAATTTCCTCATTTATAAAATAGGGATAATAATTATAGCCACCTCATGAAGTTTATGAAATAAAGTGCCTAGATCAGGCTGATGCATGTAGAAGCTCTAAAAAATATTAATTTCAAATTTTTGAGCATACTGCTGGGGAGAGGGTCAGAGGTGTGGGAAAAGGGGAGGGATAAGTTTAAATTCTTTTTCAAAGTAATTTATCAAAATATTCCTTTTATTCTTCTCTATGAAACATTGGGACAAATATAAGTGTCTCTATTTTTGTTACATGTTTATGATAGATTTCTAGTTTTTCAAAAAAATTTCTCATGCATTTTTCATAGGCAATTGCTCAGTTAGCTTGTCTCTCAGTCCAGATCCAAGCAGTATCCTACACTAAAGCGTTTCTCGTTCTTCATCTCCTGTGTATTATGTCTGTGTGGAAAGGCTCACATGATAGATAACTTAAACACTGTTGTGCCTTACGGAGTTGATGAAAAAATGGACCATTTCCTTTGTTCTATCTTCCGGATAGCCGGATGTCTTATTTTTCCTGTTGGTTTCATGATTCAATGCACTATGTGATGATTGCCTGGTAGTCTTATAGCTACGGGGGTATCTATAAGATTTTGGCTTTATTTCAGTTCATGAAATAAATTCATGGCATGTTGACTCCAAATTCCTATCTTTGCCTCAGCAGACATTGTTAATCTATCACAGTATGCTTTATTCTGCACTGAGATGCAATCTTAGAATCATGTTAATACATCATTCCAGGAAGTCTCTACCAATTTATTGGAGGTGACACTCAGATTTAAACTACAGTTTACCCTTGAACAACAGGGGTTTGAACTGTGCGGGTTCACTTCCACTCCAATTTTTTTTCTTCCTCTGCCACCCCTGAGATAGCAAGACCAACCCCTCCTCTTCTTCCTCCTCCTCTTCAGCCTATTCAATATGAAAACAACAATGATGAAGACCTTTATGATGATCTCTTCCACTTAACGAATAGTAAATATATTTTCTCTTCCTTATGGTTTTCTCAATATTTTCTTTTCTCTAGCTTACTTTATTGTAAAAATATATTATACATGTAACATACAAAATATATGTTGATATGTTACTAGTAAGGCTTTTGGCCAATGAGGAACTATTAGTAGTAAAGTTTTTGGGAAGTCAAAACTTATACATGGATTTTTGACCACATGGGGGGTTGGCAACTCTAACCTCATGTCATTCAAGGGTCAACTGTATTTGTCATCAATGCATTAGAGATAATAAAATCTCAAATTTATTATCAAATGGCAAAAACCAAGGAGATGAAAGGCTTAAACAACTCCAAATTTTAAGTGTGTCTCCAAGACACTGAATCATGGTTCTATGGATTTAGAGGAATGGATTATTTACTGCTTACTCAAGACTTTTGGAGGTTTATGCTCATGAATGGACATTTGCTTTGCATGGAATATCCCAAGAAAACATAATAAATATGTACATCAACTCTAAGAGAGTTGTCCAACAATTAGGATAGTGCAAAAAGATGTTATTGAAACTGAATGGAGACTTTTCTAGACAACAGTAATGCAGACTTGAGTTAATATTGAAATCCTACTTTAATGCATTTTTAGTGTTTCTCTGACTGAAGAAGCTTTTATAGCATGTGTTCACTGCTCTATATAGTTTGCATAAATCCTGTGGTCCATGATCAACATCTGAGAATTGCATGAGGAATCTGGGGAAAATCCATTAAAAACATCCCAAACATTATTTATTATTAATAATACCACTAGGTAAGGCATTAATCCACTATATCCTTAGCAGCTGTAGATCCTAATGTCAGCCAGGTTGATTCAGAATCCATTTCCTCTAAAGGAAAGGAAGGAAACACCAGTACCTTTTATTATTTGCACCTCACTCAGATACATTTGTGGATTTTAAAGCCCTTACTACATCTTTTTGTGAGAGAGGCTAGGTTGTGAAACTTCAGAGAAAATTTACTAGAAATTAAATGGGTAAAGAAATGCATTTGTACACCTCATGGTAAGGCAGAGAAGCCTTGTGACAGCAGGAAGTGCTTGGAGAACAGTGGGGAGGACAGCTCCATTGGGTTGTAGGATGAATGGAAGGTTTGTTGAGTGAGAGCTGGCTCTAGAGAAAAGCTGGGGCCAGGATACAGTGGATCTTGAGTCCAAGCAAAGGAATGTGATCTTGACCTGTAGGTCAGGGGTCTTCAATGGAGTTTCACAGAGAAGCCCCTGGAATTTTGAGGAGGAGCTCCACAGCTGCCTCAGAGCTGCCTTTGTAGGTGAGAGCCGCGCAGAAAGAAGGAGGCTCTAGGAAAATAGTTCTGAAAGTATCGTCTCTGGACCAAAAGCATAGCATCGCCTAAGTATTCCTTTGAAATGCAAATTACCTGACCTCAAGCAGATTTATTGAATTAGAAAATCTGGGGGTGGAGCCAGCAACTGTGAGATTTTTTTTGTAGTTTTTTCCTCTTATTTTAAAAAATGCATATCTAATTGACAAAAATTGTATGTATTTATGGTATTTATGGTATATTTTGATATGTGTATACACTGTGGAATGGCTAGATCAAGCTAATTACCATATGCATTAACTCACATGCTTTCATTTTATTATGGTGAGAAAACTTGAAATCTACTCTCACCAATTTTCAAGTATACAATATATTGTTATTGACTATAGTCCCCATGATGTACGATACATCTCCTGAACTCGTTCCTCCTGTATAGCCATTTGTTTTCACAAGCCCTCTAGGTGATTCTGATGCAGAATAAAATTTGAGAACCATGGTCTAGGCCTCCTATCCCAGCTTTGACAGAGTAAACCTGCACCTTGTCTGTATTACATACTGCACCTCTACCTGAGGTTTCACTTGAGAAAGAATTCAAGGACTTTAAAAAAGTAAAAATCAATCAAAGCAAGCGGGAGGTTAGGACTCTTTAAAGGTTGTTCATTCCAACTGTAAAGTCGAAGGAAGCTGGGGTAGGACACTGCAGATGCTGAGCTTCCATTGCTGGCCCCTGGAACCCTGCCTCTCAGCTGAGAGGACCATCATTCGCCATCAACTAGCACTATTTCACTTCTAAATACCTTTGCTTTCCTCTTCCTTTTTTCTTTCTCTTTTTAGATTGGTTATATATTTTGAGCTAGTCAAAAAATGATTTGCAAAAGAAACAAGGAAATAAGTAAACTGAATGCCCTTAAAAACTCCATGTAAATAAAAATACTAAGCAATAAATCTGTCAGTCCTGTCAAAATGAGTATTTTTATGGCACAGCTTGCTTTTCAGGGAAGAATGTTCAAGTCTGATAAATGTTTGGAACCAAGTACAGCTGTGGGAAAGAGAGAAATGTGGTGATTGATGGTAAATATGTTTTTCAAGTCAACTGGGTTTCAAAGACAAAATTTGGCAGAGGGTACAGAGGGCTTGTGGTAACAACACAGTGACTTGTGAGGAGAATGCAGGTGAGGCCCAGAAACCAAGGAAAGTATTTTTGAAAACATCAGAGAAGTGTGGGCCATAGACCACTCTCAATGGAATTACCTGGGGTTTGGGTTTCATATACAGTTTCTTGGGCCCCACCCCACGTGCATCAAAGTCAGGATATTTAGGGGGAGCTGGATCTCCTAAAGCTCTCTAGGTGATTCTCAGACATGCTGAAGTTTGATAACCACACGTTTATTTGGATTTTTGTTGTTGTTGTTGTTATTGTTAAACAAGTAGCCAAGAGTTAGCTAAGGAAATCTCAGAGGAATGTAATCA
This sequence comes from Hylobates moloch, assembly GCF_009828535.3. Taxonomy (NCBI): domain Eukaryota; kingdom Metazoa; phylum Chordata; class Mammalia; order Primates; family Hylobatidae; genus Hylobates; species Hylobates moloch. Next base: position 43,790,999 of record NW_026652285.1, read on the forward strand.
ATAGAGAGCTTTGAAATCATCACGTGGCATTGATGCGCTTTCTGAAAGTTGTAGATGATGGTTCTTTAAAAGGGATTTCTCTATCATAAAGGATTATGCAACTATGTTTTCTCCGATGTTTGTTCTTTATGTTCAAGGACACTCTTTCCTAAAGAGTTTTGCTCAACTCCACAATCTTTAGAAAAGAGTGTGGAGTTGAGCAATTATAAAGCAAATTTAGTCTTTGTAGGGAGCTGATGAGCCAATTTAGATCAACGAAACTTTTCCTCTCCGTGGTGCTTTCTTCCCTGAAGAGGAAACTCTGGATAATTTTTTTAAAGTCAATGCTTCATTCTTCCCATGTTGATACAACATGAGGGATCAAATAGGGAACTCTAGGACAAATGTATTTATTTTATTTCACACTTTCTTAAATACATGGAGCTACTCTAGCCTTATAGAGCGTGGATACAATAACACAGATGGCAATATGTCTATGTCTTTATATGTACTACAGAGGCAAAAACTGCCGTGGTATTGTCTCCATGACACTTTCTCCATTTACTCCAACCTATGCTTCCTTCTGCCTTCCCAGAATTCAATAATAACATCTAATTGAAAAATTATTTGTTAGTATATTAATTCAAGTAAGATTATGTGTACATTTCTTGAGGAAAGTTATACGACTTTTCATAGCACCCATAGTACCTAAAACAAGCATTCAAAAAATACCTAGTGATTGATTGATTTGAAAAGTTATACTATCAGTTCTACCTTTAAGTCTTCACTTAAATTTTAAGCATATATATATATATATATACACACAGATAATTATAGGGATTAGGGATTAATATATATACTTATGTATATATAAAGTAATCTTATTGGATTAAATTTATTAAATTAAATTAATTTTATTAGTGTATATAAATTTAACACACACACACACAAAACACTGCCACACTGTCTCAATGAATTTGTCCCTTTTACCAATTTTCTTCAATCTTATTCAGATTAATTCTTTCTCTGAGTTGAGTTATATAAGGGAGGGTCAAATATTAGTTCTTCTCAGTCATCCAGGCTGACCCTCAGCTTAGATCCAGTTTTTGATGGAAAAGGGGAAAAGGAAAAATAGAATCATTCTATTGCCATTTTGTGGATATTAACATAACACTGTTCCATTGACAGGATTCTCATGAAGAATGCACCACGCGTTTATTTTACCCTCTGTGCTCTTGTGACCCTTTGTGCCTTTATCAAAGCACACATGACCTTCTAGTTATCTTCACTTGTGTCTATGTTTTAGTCCTCATTATAAAGTCCTTGACAGCTAGGGCCGTGCCTTATTCATCTTCCAACAGGCCCATGCATATAATAGGCACTCAATAAATGTTAACTTGGAAAACAGTTTATAAAAATGACCCTTTTAATAGATAAAACCATCAGTGTTCTTTGTCTGTACGAGATGTTTCCAAGGTTTCCCTTCTGAGAAAGTTATAAAAAAGAATCAAGTTTTGACATGATTCCTCATAGAAAATTTTAGAAAAGAGACAAGATGAAATTTACAAAAACTATAATGGATACATGAAGCCAGCATGCTTGATATGTCTCCTTTATTCTCACTTGACATTCCAATTATGTCTAAATCATGCTGGAATACAAACCATTGAGATCAATTACATTCTTTTGGCAGGTCTTATACAGACAAATGATAAGGGTTTGACACCCTTCAGCTTTAGATGGAAATCTCTGGAGCAGCAGGAGAAAACAATAGTGACCACTGCACAGAATGACAGGCCTTAGGGATTACAGACTACACTTGGGTTTCTAAAACGTCTAGCTTTCAGCTTGAGGAGATTTTGGGCTGAGACAATGGGGTTTTCTAGATATAAAATCATGTCATCTGCAAACGGGGACAGTTTGATTTCCTCTTTTCCTAATTGAATACCCTTTATTTCCTTCTCCTGCCTCATTGCCCTGGCCAGAACTTCCAACACTATGTTGAATAGGAGTGGTGAGAAAGGGCATCCCTGTCTTGTGCCAGTTTTCAAAGGGAATGCTTCCAGTTTTTGCCCATTCAGTATGATATTGGCTGTGGGTTTGTCATAGATAGCTCTTATTATTTTGAGATACGTCCCATCAATACCTAATTTATTGAGAGTTTTTAGCATGAAGGTTGTTGAATTTTGTCAAAGGCCTTTTCTGCATCTATTGAGATAATCATGTGGTTTTTGTCTTTGGTTCTGTTTATATGCTGGATTACATTTATTGATTTGTGTATGTCGACCCAGCCTTGCATCCCAGGGATGAAGCCCACTTGATCATGGTGGATAAGCTTTTTGATGTGCTGCTGAATTCGGTTTGCCAGTATTTTATTGAGGATTTTTGCATCAATATTCATCAAGGATATTGGTCTGAAATTCTCTTTTTTGGTTGTGTCTCTGCCAGGCTTTGGTATCAGGATAATGCTGGCCTCATAAAATGTGTTAGGGAGGATTCCGTCTTTTTCTATCGATTGGAATAGTTTCAGAAGGAATGGTACCAGTTCCTCCTTGTACCTCTGGTAGAATTCGGCTGTGAATCCATCAGGTCCTGGACTCTTTTTGGTTGGTAAGCTATTGATTATTGCCACAATTTCAGAACCTGTTATTGGTCTATTCAGAGATTCAACTTCTTCCTGGTTTAGTCTTGGGAGGGTGTGTTTGTCGAGGAATTTATCCATTTCTTATATATTTTCTGGTTTATTTGCATAGAGGTGTTTGTAGTATTCTCTGATGGTAGACTGTATTCCAGCAACTTCAGCAAAGTCTCAGGATACAAAATCAATGTAAAAAAATCACAAGCATTCTTGTACACCAATCACACACAAACAGAGAGCCAAATCATGAGTGAACTCCTGTTCACAATTGCTTGAAAGAGAATAAAATACTGAGGAATCCAACTTACAAGGGACGCAAAGGACCTCTTCAAGGAGAACTACAAACCACTGCTCAATAAAATAAAAGAGGATACAAACAAATGGAAGAACATTCCATGCTCATGGGTTGGAAGAATCAATATCGTGAAAATGGCCATACTGCCCAAGGTAATTTATAGATTCAATGCCATCTCCATCAAGCTACCAATGACTTTCTTCACAGAATTGGAAAAAACTACTTTAAAGTTCATATGCAACCAAAAAAGAGCCCGCATTGCCAAGTCAATCCCAAGCCAAAAGAACAAAGCTGGAGGCATCATGCTACCTGACTTCAAACTATACTACAAGACTCAGTAACCAAAACAGCATGGTACTGATACCACAACAGAGACACAGATCAATGGAACAGAACAGAGCCCTCAGAAATAATGCCACATATCTACAACTATCTGATCTTTGACAAACCTGACAAAAACAAGCAATGGGGAAAGGAAACCCTATTTAATAAATGGTGCTGGGAAAACTGGCTAGCCATATGTAGAAAGCTGAAACTGGATCCCTTCCTTACACCTTATACAAAAATTAATTCAAGATGGATTAAAGACTTACATGTCAGACCTAAAACCATAAAAACCCTAGAAGAAAACCTAGGCAATACCATTCAGGACATAGGCATGGGCAAGGACTTCATGTCTAAAACATCAAAAGCAATGGCAACAAAAGCCAAAATTGACAAATAGGACCTAATTAAACTAAAGAGCTTCTGCACAGCAAAAGAAACTACCATCAGAGTGAACAGGCAACCTACAAAATGGGAGAAAATTTTTGCAACCTACTCATCTGACAAGGGCCTAATATCCAGAATCTACTATGAACTCAAACAAATTTACAAGAAAAAAACAAACAACCCCATCAAAAAGTGGGCAAAGGACATGAACAGACACTTCTCAAAAGAAGACATTTATGCAGCCAAAAGACACATGAAAAAATGCTCATCATCGCTGGCCATCAGAGAAATGCAAATCAAAACCACCGTGAGATACCATCTCACACCAGTTAGAATGGCCATCATTAAAAAATCAGGAAACAACAGGTGCTGGAGAGGATGTGGAGAAATAGGAACACTTTTACACTGTTGGTGGGAGTGTAAACTAGTTCAACCATTGTAAAAGTCAGTGTGGCGATTCCTCAGGGATCTAGAACTAGAAATACCATTTGACCCAGCCATCCCATTACTGGGTATATACCCAAAGGACTATAAATCATGCTGCTATAAAGACACATGCACACGTATGTTTATTGCGGCACTATTCACAATAGCAAAGACTTGGAACCAACCCAAACGTCCAACAACGATAGACTGGATTAAGAAAATGTGGCACATATACACCATGGAATACTATGCAGCCATAAAAAATGATGAGTTCATGTCCTTTGTAGGGACATGGATGAAACTGGAAACCATCATTCTCAGTAAACTATCGCAAGGACAAAAAACCAAACACTGCTTGTTCTCACTCATAGGTGGGAATTGAACAATGAGAACTCATGGACACAGGAAGGAGACCATCGCACTCCGGGGACTGTTGTGGGGTGGGGGGATGTGGGAGGGACAGCATTAGGAGATATACCTAATGCTAAATGACAAGTTAATGGGTGCAGCACACCAACATAGCACATGGATACATATGTAACAAACCTGCCCATTGTGCACATGTACCCTAAAACTTAAAGTATAATAATAATAAAAAAATTAAAAAATAAAAATAAAATGTCTAGCTTTCTGGTGACTTTCTCATACCTTTGGTCATTTTGATGTATATTTGCAGAGAAACACGCTTTTGCCACATCTCTGCTAGCAATACATAGTTACATAATTTGATGCCATACAACATTTTTTTTTGTTTTTCATCTCCAGTTAGCATTCATTTATGTCTTTGCCTCAGCTAATCAAATAATGTAGGGACCCTTATTAAACATCCTTTAAACAGGAAAGTCAAATTTTTATTAGAAATGTATTATCTATTCTCCTGCTCCCAAGCCATTGCTCATTTATTCTTCACAATATCCAGTACAAATTCCACTGACACACAAAAATGTGAACAGTCTCTTGGTGTTTTCCCCATTGATAACTTCCCAAAAGTTAGTAACAGATGACTACAAAACTTGAGGGCTGTCTGCTACCAGAAAGCTCTGCTTCTTGTCCTAAAGTATCTAAAAATGGTAAATACAGATGATTATCTCTGGAATGAAGATGCCAAAATAAACATAAAAATCAGTAATAAAATTTGGATGAACGAGGAGCAACATTTTAGAACACAAACGCATTTGGATACCTTTTTCACACTGACATTTTTTATGGGTGAAGTACTTGCTCACTGATTGACAAATGACGGGCTAGACAACATTTCTCTGCAATCTGACACTTTGGTTGACCATTATCAGGCAAAGTAATCTCTGATTTCAATGTCAGGAGTCTACATCCTGAAACGTATGGTACCCCCAACTATGAGTACTACAGTTCATATTGCTCAAACACAAAAAGTACAATGTTAGTATTAAAAAACTTAGGTGATTCAATTACTATTTGGGTAGCATGAATCTCTTTAACTTTGTCATGTTTAGTCATTCATGATTTAGAAATAAAATTTGATAATATTTCTAAAGCAACAAAATTAATTAGGGAAAGTGACTAAATTTTAATTAATCAATGACTCATTCTAAACTATGACAGATGAGAAATAGAAAATCCATTATGCCAATGAGAAAAAAATGGGAGTTTGACCATTTCTTTCAGGTACTATATGCCACAGAGCAGAGATAGGGAAAAAGAGACTCAAACAAGAATTTAATTGCAATTGTCTCTTAGTTTATCCAAACCCATTTGGATTGTAATAGATGCAGTCTGTCTTTTTCTATCCTAAGTAATCTCATCTACCAAAACTAATCAGTTTTGTCAATTACAAATTACTTCCAAAGTGATCGTTTTTCAAATTCACATTCTAGAAGGGAATTCAAAGATAAAACATAAAGTTCACTAAGGTTAAAATGTAAGGCTTTTTTTTTTTTTTTACTCTTTTAAGATTATAAAATTAAAGGCTCTATAGCTGAATAGTTCTTGGCTCTGTATTATTTAAGAATCTTTAAATTAACTTAAAACATTTTTAATCATATTTAAGTTACCAAAGTAATTGGAAAGATACTGATGCAGCCCTGAAATAAAGGTTTCATAAACAGGATGTATCTGTTCTCTATATCCAATTCTATTTGTACAGTGATGCACATTTATATAGATTTGTTCGTATGATCATATAGTTGTGGATTTACATTTATTTGCAGTGAAACATTTCCAACACTGTTGGACTTTATTAGAAATCAAAGAAGAAATCCTTCCTGGTGAATAAGGTCTGGGTGGGCCATTTTTCTTTTTCTTAACATAAAGCACACTACTGCAAGATCATGTTATTTGGAAATGATTTTTAAAATTGGCTGCACATGTGTGGCTAGACAATTTCTTATCAAGCTAAATAAACATGATTAAATTCTTGAAGTTATTCAGGTAGCACAGAGAAACATTCTGACTTCATTTTATCATGATGAATTTATAATTGCTTTCCTGGAGCAAGAGCACACTTTTATCATAACACTACATATAAAATACAACTTCTCTTTAGACTTCTATTTTCTTAATAACCATTTCTAAATGTTTCTTAAAATTTTTAAAGTTTTAATTTTAAAACATCTTAAGATAAAAAATTATACTTAATTCTTTACCTCCGCACTAGTTACATGCATAAACTCACATTCTTTGATAAGCAGCCATTGTTCATAGTTTGTGTAGATCCCATATAGATTGTGCTTTTGCATATTTTGACTATAAAAAATTACAACAAAAACTGCTAATTAAAGTTAAAAGAGGATGATATTTTTGGCTGTGCACGGTGGCTCACGCCTGTAATCCCAGCACTTTGGGAGGCCGAGGTGGGAAGATCACGAGGTCAGGAGATCGAGACCATCCTGGCTAACACAGTGAAACCCTGTCTCTACTAAAAATACAAAAAATCAGCCAGGGGTGGTGGCAGGTGCCTGCAGTCCCAGCTACTTGGGAGGCGGAGGCAGGAGAATGGGGTGAACTCAGGAGGTGGAGCTTGCAGTGAGCTGAGATCGCATCACTGCACTCCAGCCTGGGCGACAGCGTGAGACTCCATCTCAAAAAAAAAAAAGAAAGAAAAAGAAAACATGGTATTTTTGACTTTTAATTTTGGGGTTGGTGTATAATGGTCTAGGTAATAAAAGGGAAACAATCCCCAGGACACGGGGTTGATCAGCTTGGACATTGGTTTACAACCAGGAATGTACTGCTTTTGATTTCTTTGGAATATCAATAGTAATAATAATAATACTAAAGTATAATGAAAAGAGGAAGCTGAAGACAACTGAAGTGCATTTGAATATTTACAAAACAGTATCACTGAAGTACTATATGAGGAACACTACAGCACATACCATAAAACACATTTCAGTACATGTTCATAATATACCAGCAGGGATTCTGGCCTGGGATCTTAGGCTGTGTGGCTTTGGACAAAGCACTTAATTTAAATAATCTTAATTTAAATAATAATTTAATTTAAATAATCTAGGTCCCATCCAGTTCTAAAATACATAACCTTGCCTCCATATTAAAGCAGGAAGGGCAATCTAAGTATTTTAACATATTTATATTTAACTTATTAAATATTTTAACATTTTCAAGGTAGACAATCCAAGATCATGATAAATAATAGGCACTAAGTCCTGGCTTTCATTGTGTATACACCTGAGAAACCTGAAATGCTGAGGTGAACAGTGTACTTTTCCATGAGTTTTCTGAAAAAACAAAACAAACAAACAAAAAAACCCAGGAAAACAAAAGGTGCATTCTGAATGCAAATTTGCATCTACTTTGTAGGAATACCATAAAATAATTTGGAAACTAAAAAGTAAGAAATAAGCCAAAGCTAAAAACTGTATTAAAACTATTAAGTTTATTTCTGAAAAATAGAACAAACTGCTAGATTTAGAGAAAGGAGAACCTTGGTTAATTTTTCTTTCTTTTTTTTTCTTTTTTAAAGAGAGTTTCGCTCTTGTTGCCTAGGCTGGAGTGCAATGGCACGATCTTGGCGCACTGCAACTGCAACCTCTGCCTCCTAGGTTCAAGCGATTATCCTGCCTCAGCCTCCCAAGTAGCTGGGATTACAGACACGTGCCACCACACCTGGCTAATTTTTGTATTTTTAGTAGAGATGGGGTTTCACCATGTTGGTCAGGCTGGTCTTGAACTCCTGACCTCAAGTGATCCACCTGCCTTGGCCTCCCAAAGTGCTGGGATTATAGGCGTGAGCCACTGTGCCCAACCCTTGGTTAAATTTTTAATAAAACAAAGCACAATTCAGAATCTTGAACTCTGGGTTGGTTGTAAACATAGAGAAGTCTGGGTACATACTCACTTTTTAGGTTCTGAGCTATAAAATGGACCAATATTTACTATAAAAAATAATAGTAATTTAACTAAATTTAAAGAGTTCTGACCTATAAAATGGACCAATATTTACTATCAAAATATAATAGTAATTTAACTAAATTTGCCAGTAAAGAAAACTCCACCTTTGAGTTTATAAAAATTAGAATTTTTTTTTTTTTTTTTTTTTGGTATCAGAGCTTTCGGGTTTGCAGTGTTAAGCTGGAGGCTCAATGCCTTTTGTTATTCCTCATTTCACAAACATAGGTTCATCTACTAACTAGGTAGGCGTACTGTTTTAATGGCTTATGTGGAGTACTGGGCTGCTGTCAAAGATGAGGAAGGGGATGGGGAGAGATGGGATGGTACTGACTTGCCATGCTCAGTCTCTATTTAAATAAAGCAGGCTGGGTACAAGAGGGATGGGTACGAGAGGGATGGAGGAGGGAGCATCCTGCTGTAGGTAAGATCACTTGTATTTTTGTTTTGTAATACTTGTCTACTTACTAGACTTACTGTGAGCATCTTGAGAGTGGCAATTAATTGTATGTTTTTCTTTTTTACATCTTAATGTTTGGCCTAGTACATGGCACCCAGGAAACACTTAATGTATATTTATAAAAGGCATGAATAAAAGACCATCATCTCATTTGGAGCTTTCCCCTTCCCCAAAATTTCATGTGATAGGGGAATTGATTGGATTAGGAAGTTCTTACTTAAAACACCAATGGCTCCCCTGAGTTTTACCCGCTTAATCTCACTCACACCTTGGGATGGTTTATTTTGATCTAATAATCTGCAAGAGTGCCTGGATTTCAGCATTTGCTCAATGGGAAGTTGGATTGGAGGGGAGTGCTGTGAAGGGGGAATCTTTCCTGGGGTTGGGGGTTTTGGACTGTTGAAAGTAGCATTAGGAGCCTAACAGACCAAGGAAAGGGCATGAGGGGTTCAAGAGGAGTTTACAAAGGACCAGAGTAGTGACCATTAGAGAGATTTGACTTTCCCAGCCCGTCTAGAGAAGCCTGATGGTACGGTCTACCACATATCTTCACAGTGGCTTTGCAATGCTGGTGTTTGGAGGCCAAGCCTGGAAGCTGAACAACCCAGCTTCTCTGAAGTTACCAACCTGATCCATCTGGTACAGACTGGCTGTGCTTCATGTGTTAAAACTCAATTCTTGCTTCTCCTTACTGGGAGGAGGAGAAGGAGATACGAAGAGAAGAAAAAGGAGACCACAGCCTATGACCTCCTCTCTTTTCCTCACCCTTTTCATTATCCGTGTAGCTTTCATAGAATTTCCCACTACATAGGACATTTATAATATGTTTCTCTGTTCTTCACCACAGCCCTCCCATGACAGACATTTTTTAGACAATTTGTTCATAGCTTGTTTTGATCTGAGGTCTTGGTTGAGCTACTGAAAACATAATCCACTCATACCCTCGTTTCCAAACAGGCTTTAAGGTTCTTCCACGGGGCCTGGAAAGTTACCTACCCGCCTTCTTCTGAGTATTTATGCCCAAAGGCCAGGATGTCCGATGCCCGTCCACTCCCATCACAGACAACCACCGGCACGGGAGGGGTGTCTCGAAGGTACTCCAAAACAATCGAGATCACGTTGGGTCCTCCTTCCACTATGAGTGCCACCACGGGAACACCTTGACCGATTCCTGCATTAAAAAAGGAAAAGAAAAGGAAAAAAAGAGAAAAGAACACAAAGCCAGCAAACCAAAGAAACAAAAAGAGAAACAAAAAGCACAAACTAAAATTACTGAGAACGGGGGAGGTAGCAACATATGAAGGGATACAGTACTGAGCAAAAATTTACAGAAAACCCTTCAGCCAAATTTTCCCACCAGAAAGTCTATTTGACTTTGCCCTCTCCCGTCAGCTCTCAGGATGCTGGGGTCAGTGAAGGCATGGGGTTCCATACTTTACAGGGGAGGGCCTGGGGTGAGGAGGGAGAAAAAGAAATTAGTCAACAGACAAAGCACCAGACCAGCAACCAAGAGCGTGGAAGCCGAACATGATCTGAAGCAAGTCTTATCTTTCCAATGAGTCTGTTTCCTATATGAAAAGCAGGAAGTTAAAAAATGCCATCTGAAGTTATCACAGGGGTAAGAAAATGCCTACATGGCTCTTTTTATTAAACACTATCAAAATCAGCTGGGGACATATTTTAACTTGTTGAATCAACTACTGGCTGAATTCTGGGTCTGTCTTTGACCATAGATGATCAGATTGATTATTAATTTTATTTTTTTTGATGAGTCTGTTTCCTATATGAAAAGTAGGAGTTAAAAAATGCCACCTCCCTGAAGTTATCACAGGGGTAAGAAAATGCCTACATGGCTTTTTTTATTAAACACTATCAAAATCAGCTGGGGACATATTTTAACTTGTTAAATCAACTACTGGGTGAATTCTGGGTCTATCTTTGACCATAGATGATCAGGCTGATTATTAATTTTTTTTTTTTTTGAGATGGAGTCTCACTCTGTTATCCAGGCTGGAGTGCAGTGGCACAATCTCAGCACACTGCAACTTCTGCTTCCCAGGTTCAAGCAATTCTCCTGCCTCAGTCTCCGAAGTAGCTGGGATTACAGGCACGTCCACCATGCTCAGCTAATTTTTGTATGATTATTGATTCTTAACAGCACGATTGTCAAGATGAATTACCCAGGAGATACGGTATCTGCCATCTGCCATTATCGCATCTGCCACTACTGAGCAAGGAGCTAGGCACGTGATGTGAGTTCAGTAAACATTTGTTGGATTCAGTTGAATTAAGTGTTTCCCAAAAGTATTTAAGCTATTTATGCTGAGCCAGAAGACATTGCTGTTTTCAGGTGAAAATTGCTTTAATTGCTGTATGCATGGTTCAACCTAACCTTAAAGAGAAATAATAAAATCAAATGTCCATGAGAGACATGATGAGAAAGAAGAATTCATTTTTAAGTGACATTTCAAGTATGATTTATCATTGAATAACTTCCTTTTGTTCAATTTGGTATCACATTGTATTTTTTCTCTCTGCTGCCTCAGAATAGTTAAGGAATTGAGCAGTACCATAAAAATGAGCTGACCTTAGAGGGCACACACAGCAGTTATCTTAAAAAAGAAATAATCAAAATTCTGTACCACTCCCATAAATATAAACTAAAATAAAACAACTCTTGGACATCTGAGTTCTCCCTTTTACTTCTTTTGCTATGCTTTTATCTGATGTCAAGAAACTGCTTCCCCGTAATGAGTAATAGTTTAGGATTTGATTTCTTGCTTGGGTAAAAGATATTTTTGACTTATGTGACCTGTTTTACTTCTAAAGTATAAATACTTTAGTCTCCTAGGGCTTTATCTCCTTTAACTTGATGTTTTTCCTGGTGTGATTTTCATCTTAAAAGAATAATCCAAATTGCCAGTTACACAAAAGTGGGTGCTGTCTTGCATGTCCACTTAAAACACGTAAAAGAAAATGATGATTGTTGATCAAGGCAAGATGCCAAGATTTCTTTCAGTTCCTACAGGGAACCGGGAGAGACAAGTGACCTGGAGACCCATTCGTTTTCTGTGGATGGGGAGGTCTTGAGAATTACTCTTTCAAATCCAAGGAGAGGGAAGTGAAAGGCCTTGCTGTTCTGTTTTGACCCAGGAGCCCTTAGTGACTCAAAGGATAGGTCGCCTTAAGGCTCTCTTTGGGTGTCTGTAAAGGAGACAGTTTCCTTATTGCTGCTGATTATGAAGATTGAGTAAATTCCTGTTGAAAGGTACTTTAAAGATTAAGGGCTGGCCAGGCACGGTGGCTCATGCCTGTAATCCCAGCACTTTGGAAGGCCAAGGTGGGTGGTTCACCAAAGGCCAGGAGTTTGAGAACAGCCTGGCCAACGTGGCGAAACCCTGTCACTACTAAAAATACCGGAAAAAAAAAATTAGCTGGGCGTGGTGGCAGGTGCCTGTAATCCCAGCTGCTTGGGAGGCTAAGGCTGGAGAACTGCTTGAACCTGGGAGGCAGAGGCTGTAGTGAGCCAGATCTCATGATTGTGCTCCAGCCTGGGCAGCAAGAGTGAAACTCCATTTCAAAAAATAAAGTAAAAACAAAAACAGATTAAGGGCTAACTTGAAATGTTAACACAACATTTCTCTTTGGGAGGAGAATTTGCTCTCATAAAAAATCCACCCCATAGGGATTTGTATTTTATAACATGCCTTCAAAAAGGTAGCCTATTTTCCATTGTTAAAAGTTATTTTATGAAGTATTTCCCAAAGTATTATGTTGGTGCAAAAGTAATTGTGTTTTTTGCCATGCTATTTATTTTTTTCCCTGGATTTGCTTTAGCACATGCTCCTATGTCATTGACTTTGTATTAAGGAACAATACCCTATACCTGCTGTTTTATATCAGATGATATATTTAGATCCCTTCTAAGATCTTCTAAGACATCCTAGAATTTGCCAAGTTCTAGGACTCTTGGATTCTGTTGGTGGAATCTTTACTCCAACTCACAGACCAAGTGTGATCCACTCAGTGTTCTCGTGGAGGGAGAAGTACTTAGCATGGACCTTCTACCGTGTTCCAGTGATCTACAAGACAGCAGGAAAGATGGCTGGAAACCTCCTCTCCCTTTGAGAGCATACATAATTAAAGGATCAAATCTCATAGGTTGATTTGTTTGAGAGTAATACATGGTCAGTTTATTCTCTGTCAATATATTTGTCAATGTATCAAAATATTATAACTTCTGGAAGTACAGAAAGATTTTCAGGAAAATGATTTCCTATATTTGAAGTAAAACTAATTACCAATTAAAATGATGAAAACAAACATATTAATCCAGAGCTGAACACACACACACACACACACACAGACACACACACACACACACACACACAGAGTCAAATTTTGTGCCAAAAATGGAATGTAGCAAACTGTCATCTTTTTCATAAATATTGAATATATCTATGCTTCCAAATTCTCTCTTATTTTTTTCAGTGATAATACATGGACATTTGTTCCATGGATAACAAAAGCCTTTATAGGCTACAAACAAAAGCAGTTTTGAATTTCTTAGTTATGAGAGGTAGAAAATCAAACTATGCCTAAAACTATCATGCTTAGTGTAACTTAACCAAGATCTGTTAACATTAAACCTTTCTGTCAGGTCACACACACAGTTACACACATACACATATTGTCTTTATTTCTGGCAAAAGAAAATGACATCAGATAACTAGTAATGACCTAAAGTAGTCTGTAGCCTATTCTTAGAATATGTTTGTGAATTTTATGAAAGCTAGGGACCCGTTCTCCAGAAAAGTAAACATACAGGTGGGTAGACACAAAAATGTTTCTACGCAATTTGAGGGGCTTTATGGATTCTTGAAAGCTATCTTAGCTGATCATAAGCCTATGAATACTTTGTTAATGGACCCTTGAAAAACCCCACCGTAAATTAAGCACATTGATACATCTGCAAAAGACATCTGTTTGTGTTATTTTGTGAAACTCACTGAGGCTTCTGACACAAGTTCTAGGATAAATTTTTGAACAAAATTCTATGCCCAGGAGGACTATATCCTATTATTATTGCCCAGTTATATTGATTGGCTAAACCTTCCACAGTGAAACACTGGGTAAAGCAGTGGTCTCCAACCTTTTTGACACCAGGGACCGGTTTCATGGAAGACAATTTTTCCATGGACGCCGGAGGGGGGATGGTTTTGGGATGGTTCAAGTGCATTGCATTTATTATGCACTTTACTTCTATTATTATTACATTGTAATATATAATAAAATAATTATACAAGTCACCATAAGGTAGACTCAGTGGGAGCCCTGAGCTTGCTTTCCCATCTAGGGTTCCCATGGTCCCATCTAGGTATGATGGGTGACTGTGACAGATCATCAGGCATTAGGTTCTCATAAGGAGCACGCAACCTAGATACCGTATATGCACAGTTCACAATAGGGCTCACGCTCCTATGCAGCTGATCTGAGAGGAGGCAGAGTTCAGGTGATAATGTGAGTGATGGGGAGTGACTGTAAATACAGATGAAGCTTCGCTCACTTGCCAGCCACTCACCTATGGCCTGGCTCCTAATAGGACATAGACCGGTACCAGTCTGCAGACAGGGGGTTGGGGACTCCTGGTTAGAATATCACCCCACTCTCTCTCCATTCTCCTCTTTCTTGTTTTTTTTTTCTGTTCACACTTTTTTTCTAAATTACAGCTCAAACACAGGATATTTAAACAACTTTAGCAAGATTCACAATCTTACAAATTAGAATCTGCAGGATAAGACTTCATAGAAAAGAAACAGCTTTTTAGAATGTCAAGAATGCTACATTTTTTATTTGTGACATAAAGAAAACATTTTGGGAATCCACTGCATATCCAGCTGGGCTGGATTCATAGGGCTCACTGCCATTTTCTTTATGCCCATAAAGAAACTGATGTAAGTTCCTTTGAAGAGCCTTACAAATTTGTGTCGCTCAGCTAAACCTACTGGTCATTCACTGAAAACAAATGAATAAAGTAAAAGGTTGTTTAGATTTAATTTAAAAGATACAGTCTGTAGGAAAAAAAATTACCTAGATTCTTCCAGGTCCCTTTTTTGGTGAATACTTGTTGTTTGGTTTTGGAATGAAGTAAGCCAATTCCTTAGTTGATTGCAGTCATTTTTCATTTTCTACCATCACCAAAGACTTGCCATAGTTCTCAGAACTTTCCATTAGAATTTTATTTGAGAGCAATGTAAGGTTGTTTTAAGCAGGAATAGGCAAAATGCTTGCCACACTCTCCAGCTTTTGCAATTTTGGAACTGGAAACATTAGAGCATACGAAAATGTGAGCTTGAGTAACAGGATTTAACAGCTCTGCATTCTACAGGGTTTTAGGTTACCCTAGGGCTTTCTAAATACATACTGAACCCTAAGTCCTTGCATAAGATAACCTCTTAGACTTTTGTCACATTTTGTTTCAACTGCTAGGCAATTCAGCCGGGGCTCCCAATAAAGCTGAAAGTGTCTAAATTGCCATAAGAAAAGACTGGGTGAGGCATTGTGAGGGAGAGAGGTGTCAGGAATGAAAGAATGTCTTAAAATTCTAGGGAGTCTTTCTTCTTCTTTTTAAACAGCAATTAACTCTCTCTGCTGATATGAAACCATAATCTATGATCAGCTTAGCTATTTGTGAAAATATTTGGTGTGTAATAGTAAAATGCCTGGGTAAAATTTCAATCAAACTATATTAACTGTTAGGTTTTATGTCAAGGTCACCCACAGATGATCTAAAGTGCGTATGGGCCTGAAGGATAATCTATTTGCTGTTGGAAACTGGCTCACATTTACATGGATATAGAGCATAGAAGATCATTCTCTACCTACATCTTAATGACTATAGGCCACAGATCATGATTATTACAGTATAGGTCACTTAAAAAGGGGATTTGCACTTTATGTGAGAGATAACTTCCTGAAGTTCTTGAACAATTCCATACTAAGTCTATCAGTGGTGGCTAGATACTTGTGTTTACTAGCTAAAGCACGTCCCAATAACATGAACACAGTTAGCAATTCCTTGCCTTGCCATCTCCAGGGTTACGTGATTTTTGTTGATTTAAATGTCTGTGTAGAGAATTCATGTACTTTGATATTATGCATCCATGGAGAGAGAGCAGTCAAGCTATTTTGCCTCATTTTAATGGGTAACAAATTAATATCTACTTGAGAAATAACGGCTGAAGTTTGCCCACTACCACAGCTCTTTACAAATAGTTTCAGAATTCGATTCTTGATGTCTTTAACTAATGCATCTCTTCTGTGGTCTGGAAAGTGTGAGATGAATTTATGAAAACTACATAAATCTGATAATCAGTTGTGCCTGAAAACATTCAAAAGTATTTTTTTTTCTTAGTAAGTTTAAGGTGCTTCTTACAATTAGGAAGATTCCCAGTTGTGAATACATGAATATTCAGGTACAACTGTGGAAATATTATTGTACAGACAGAGAATATTTTAATACATTATATTTTTGCAAGAGGAAATGTGACTAGAAACCTTTGAGCTATTTAGGAGCAGAGTGAGCCCAAGAAAACATCTAGGGATGACATTTGAAAATAAATGCATCTCATTTTAACTAGAATGTCTCTTAGGTCTTCTATGGAAGCAGGTATTTTGGATATTGCCTTCATGTTATAGAGTTAGGAGAAATTATCTATTCAAGACAGCCTAACTATAACTGGAATGTGTCTGACCTTACTTGTAAATGGTTAATAAACTCAGATATCTTTTATTGAAAATCCATGATGTACCCAAGTGGTGAATGCCAGTCCCAATGCAAACCAATCCTGTACGCTATACAATTTTTTGCCACTATAATCCTGCACTTAAATTGATGCTCAGGAAAGCATTTGGAAATAGGAAGTACCACACAAGCTATTAAACAGTCGACACGCAACAAAATGTTTCACTTCTAAATACTTATGATTCTCTAGACAGGAAGAAATTCCTTGAAAGATGGCTTGGGTCCTTCCCTGAGGTTGGAACTTCCCAAGGCATATGTTTCCAACCCACTTTGGGACTAGGCAAGGGTAAAAATAACATGAATTTCTTAAATGTCTTTTTCTCTTATTACCAGTTTCTATGGCAACTCCCTTACTGATATTTAACTTAATGGACCCCCTCTATGTACAATCTTTTCATATTTAAAGCTAATAACAATACTCCAGAATAACATGCTTGTATATTTTATCTTGGCATGTGAAATGTTAGCAAATTTTTGGCTGGAGATATGGGGATGTCAAGACACTGAAAATATAGAGTTTGGATTAATTAGAATGCCTTCCTCACACAGTGATAAAAAATCGAAAACTGATGATGCATAGCGTATCTTTTCCTAGGGACTGAGAATGCAGAATATATTAAATTAATATGGCAAACTCTGCATTTTTTTTTCTGTTTGTTTTCAATACAGCTAAACAAATCTATTTTGTGCATTATCAGTGCTCCAGGCATTTTCACAGCAATCCTGTATTAACGCCCATTGATTGGCCTTCTTTTGGGGCACTGCCTTCTTGCTTTGCTTTCTATCTAGTAATCAGAGGACAAAGAACAGAAGCTGGGCAGTGGATGAGTGGATTGAATGGGAAGTCCTCTAAGCTAGCCAAAGAGGTCAGTGTGGCATGTGTACTGAAAACTCTCATGGTGTCCGCCCTATCCCCTCTCCCTTATCAGAGAACAGACCCGTCCACTGCATAGAAGGGGCAGCCCTGCTTGACTTTTTTCAAAGCTGGCTGGACTTACATGGATATCAGACCTGCAGTGAGCCAGATTTGCTTTCCTGGGATTGAAGTGGAGATCCTGAGCCCAAGGCCAGTAACTGGGAGATGGGCTTCCAGGGCATGCTTACTCGGGGAGTGAAGCCTCTGTTAGTGGTTGTCCTCCAGACCAACCATGTGAGGAAGGTAAGTCAATGAACAAAAAAGCCATATGCAGGTAGAGAACAAAGGAGCAGAGGGCACCATGGAGGGGAGAGATCACATGGCCCCAGGGAGAGGGAAGGAAGTGGTATGGGGGAGGAAGGAGAGAGAGAGGGGTGAGAAAAGAGAAAGAATCTATGAAAGAGAGGGAGAGAGAGAGAATAAAAGAGAATGAAAGAGAGCAGAAAAGAGAGAGGACACCTGTGAAAGAGATGAAGAGAGAATGAAAGAGAGCAGAAAAGAGAGAGGGCATCTGTGAAAGAGATGAAGAGAGAATAAAAGAGGGAGAGAGGAAGAGAGAAGGGAGGGGAGACAAAGGGATACAGGAGAGAGAGAAAGAGGTGGAGAGACAGAAAGACAGAGAGAGAGAGAACTGATATAGCTGCGCTTATTGGTAACTTTTCAGGCCTATTTATAGTCACTTGTCCATGGTTCCTGCAGCGAGTCCCCTATTCACCAGGGGTAGACAAAGTTTTGCGTAAAGGCTACACAGTAAAAATTAATATTTTAGACATTGTAGGCCAAAGGGTAAAATAGAGAAAATTGTGCAGGTACTTACATAATAAGAGAGAAAAAAATTATACAGAATTTTGTATAATTAAAATTCAAAATACAACTGAATATATGTATATGTTTTAAAATACAGGCTTACTAATAAAAATGGAATTTTTGTATAAATGCTGATGTTTGAATTTCATTTAGTTTTCATGCCACAAAATATTATTCTTTTATTTCCAAACATTTAAAAATATAAAAGAACTTCTTAGCCCATGAGCTAAATAAAAACAGGGTAGGCTATAATTTGCCAACCCTTCCTATAGGCATATTTCTGCCTCCTTATAAAAAATACCCATTTATGGTTCGGCACATTGGCTTATGCCCTAATCCCAGCACTTTGGGAGACCAAGGCGGGAGGATCACTTGAGCCCAGGAATTCAGGATCAGCCTGGGAAATATAGCAAGAACCTATCTCCACAAAAATTATTTTAAAAAATTAGTGGGGTTTGATAGCATGTGCCTGTAGTCCCAGCTACTCAGGACCCTGAGGGAGGAGAAGCACTTGAGCCTGGGAAGTCGAGGCTGCAGTGAGCCCTGAGGGTGCCATTGCACCAAAGCCTCAGTGACAGAGTGAGGCTTTGTCTCAAAGAAAAAAAAAAAAATATATATATATATATATACACACACATATAAACATATATACATATATACATACATATATACCCCTTTATGTACTTTGCATGAGATTATCATGACCAAACATTCCTCTTCCCAGCCACCACTCTGCTGGCAGTCTTCACCTGTCCTTTATCCTGAAGGTCCACATGAGCTGTTTTCTAACTATGAAAACCTGGCAGGAAAAGAGTCAAGACAGTCCCTCACTTAGAATGATTCGACTTGCAATTTTTCAACTTTGCAATGCTGCAAAAGTGATACATATTTAGTAGAAATCATACTTCTAGTACTCATACCACCATTCGTTTTTCATTTTCAATAAATCACATGAAATATTCAACACTTTGTTATATAATAGACTTTGTGTTAGATGATTGTACCCATGTGTAGGCTCATGTAAATGCTCTGGGCACGTTTAAGGTAAGCTAGGCTGTGCTACGATGTTTGGCAGGTTGTGTATTAGTTGTGTTTTCAACTTAAAATCATTTGATTGGACATAACCCCATCATAATTGGAGGAGCATCTGTACTTGGACTTGAGGGTCCTTCATATGAGAATTTGGGATAGCAGATTTTTTTTTTTTTTAAGTGGGACTTTAAGATGAACTATTGAGGTCAATGCTGAGTGCAGGCCCAATACCCTGTTTAGTGTCAGGAGGGGCTTCCTTTCCAGCATAACTGATGATCGTGTGGGAAGACTGTTTACTATATGGGAAGCTACTCTGCATCTCTCACATAAAGAGAAAAGGAATCATCTGTGTGGTTTATCAAGAAACTTCACCCTGATAATGAAGGGCTTAAATCAGGTCTTTCCAAAGGTCTAAGACCCAGGGCAGAGAGAGCCATCACTCCTCTCTGAATATCCCCAGCTTCTGGAGAGCAGCACCACCTTCTACATTCCAATGAGGCTGGGCCTTTTGCCTGCTCCCTTCCTGGCAACATGGACCCCAAGACTTGCTTGATTGCAGTGGGCCTTCCTGAAGGGCTTTGCCCCTCACCACTCCCATCTCCATCCTGCACTCTGGAAGCCTTGGCCAGTCTCACTCTCTTAGAGGAGGCTTTTCCTTAGGCTTTGGGCTGCCTGTTTGCAACTGGGCAGAATCTTCTGTATTCTCATTCTCAGTTTCTGCTTTCTAGATCCATGATTGTCTTTTTCCCCATGTGCCTGCTGGCTCCCGTCGACTCCCACTTTCCCTGATTCACTCTCAGCATGTGCTGCTCTATCCATTTTATCTCGCTGCTACTGTAAACCCCCAGAGCCTTGCTGGATTTTACAAAGCTAACAACATATGAGCTGGAGCCATTCACATCCTAGAAGGGCAGAAATGCATCTTGACATATATTGATACATAAAAAGTATACAGTTGGCCTTCTGCATCCATGGGTTCCACATCTGTGGCCTCAGCCAACCAAAGATCAAAAATATTCTGAAAAAAAATTATTTCTGTACTGAATACATACAGATATTTTCTTTGTCCTCATTCCCTAAACAATAAAGCATAACAACTATTGTTGTAGCATTTACATTATATTAGGTACCATAAGTAATCTAGGGGTTATTTAAGATATCTGGAAGGGTGTGTGTAGCCTATATGAAAATACTATTTTATACAAGGGAATTGAGCATCCTCAGATTTTGGTATCTGTGGGAGATTTTGGAACCAATCCCCCATGGACATTGAGGGGTGTTTGCATATTGATATTCTATACAGCATTTAATACACAGAGTAGGTATATAATTCACAAAACTGTTTTGAATAATACATGAATTATTATTTATAAAGCACTTAGAGCCTGGCACTTAAGAGTTTTAGGCTTAAACACAAATATAAAGATGTTTGTTTATATTTATTAAGCTTATACAAAGTTTCTGGTTTAAATGTATAAATGATTCATGAAGAGAAAAGAAAAATGAATGCATTTTACACATTTAAACCAAAAGAAGGCTCTGGCAAACAAATAATTTGAAATAGCCTTCTCCAAAGTTTGAATATCCTCTCATGCAGACTGATAATATGCCAAATTATCAAATTCCCTTCTTGTGTGTCCAAAAGGCTAACATTTTCTGCTTTGGGATAGGTGGCCTTTTGTATCACTCCCCGAACGTCTTCCCCCAGGGGCCTCTCCTTATTCATCAACCAGCTTGTTAAGTCTTTCGAGTTCTGTAAATGCTAAATAACAAAACCCATAAACCAACTCCAAGTGTATTATATACTCAGATGATAACTTAGCTTTTTACATAATCAATGGGAGCTGTTATTCCCTTGTAGCCAGATGGCTCTGATTGAAATATTCTGCTAATAATGTCAATACATTACCAGGACATCCAAGAAGCATTCCTCTGAATAATTTCAATAGAAAAAGGATGGCCAATCCCTTGGGCTGTAAGACAAGTATTACTTTCATAAAAGGGAAAAGCCAACATTATTTTCTTTGGAGCCATTGTTTGAAGGCTGAATCTTTTAATGTAATCGATCTAAGTCTACAAGAAAACTCTCCCAAACAAAGCTATAGTCTTAGTCTCTGCTCTGTGCAAAACCCACATCAAAAGTCAGATCTTGCCTCCTCAAATGTAATCGGAGTGGTTTTAACTCATTTTACTTTATAATACGCTACCCGTGCTCCCCTGCAAATGTTCCAGGATCTAAGTCCACAGCCCATACAAGTTCCTTGGCTTCTTGACAAAATTAATAAGGAGCAAAGCAGCTAAGGGAATTATGGATTGGAAAATCACAGAAAAGACCTGGTCCATGTTTCAGGGACGAGCTAGGCAGGAAGGTGGGTGGTTATAGTGGGGAAATGTTGCTGGTGGTATGCATGTTAATTTGCTTTTTCCAAATTATAAAAATAAGTTTTTTCTTTGTACCTACTGAAAGAGACGGCAATTACTTCTACCTGTCCCAAATGCAAAAAGCTCTATTTTCTCTTCAAGGAATTTTGTTTTTGATGTTCTCTCTGCGAGAAACATATTCATCCTTCAGGTCCCAGGTTCAAAGACATTCTCATTGTGTGTTCTCATAGCATTTTCTTTTTAAAAGAAGCACATGCCAATGAACATCCTTCATAAATTTGTCAATCAGCTATGATGGTATTAAAGAAAAACGTCTTATAGTGCCTTACATATAGCTTTTGAAGCTTTATCGCATTAATTACATGAGTAATGACTTTTGATGTGGGTTTTGAACAGAGCAGAGATGTCTAGGCATCTCTTTTCTCTATTAGGTATTTATTTCTGTATTACCAACATATCATACAATGCTCTACATGTTGTAGTTGCTCTCTGACATTTGGGGTACAAAGGAAGGCAGGGGGTTGGGCATGGTGGCTCATGCCTGTAATCCCAGCAATTTGGGAGGCTTAGGCAGGAGGATCACTTGAGCCCAGGAGTTCAAGATCAGCCTGGAAAACATAGGGAGATCTTGTCTCTACAAAAAAATTTAAAAGTTAGCTGGGCATGGTGGTATGTGCCTTTAGTCCCAGCTACGTTGGAGGCTGAGGTGGGAGGATTGCTTGAGCCCGGGAGGTCGAGGCTGAAATGAGCTGTGATTGTGCCACTGTGCTTCAGCCTGGGTGATAGAGTGAGATCTTGTCTCTTAAAAAAACAAAAAGGTAGATAGGCTAAATGACAATGTAATTATTTCCACAGAAATTTTAAAATTATTTATGATAGGAGTAATTTTCTCCTCATCAACTGACCTGAGATGCAAAGTAGACAGATGTGATTTAAATTCTCATGAAATCAGGAATTATACCAAATGCCCAGTGTCTGTGCTTATTGGTTTTCCTGTGGGCTACTGAGATTACTTCCTACCTGACTTCCCTAATATAAGGATCTTCACTTAACTGGTAGCTGTCGCTCACAAATACAGTCTTTCTGTAAAAATATAATGGGTTTTTAGGAAAGGCCCATTGTTTTTAGGAAAAGCCCACTCCTTTAGTGTGATATGCAATACTCTCCTTGTTCTGCACCCAACCTTCGTCTCCCCATCTCCTTCCAGAGCTCTCTCTCCACCTGATCTTAGTCTCACCAGACTATCCTCACCATCTTCCATGTAGGATGATTTTTAAATTTTTCCTTTAGCCACACCAATTTTCAGATGAGTATCTTTCCTCACTCCTGGTTTCAAGAGAAGGAATTTTTCCTATGCACACCCTTGGACTTTCTCTGCCCCTTTACTCACTTGGCCACCCGGTGAATTTGAAAAGACTAACGGTTTGCTCAGCTCTGCCTGGCTCTGCTTCCTCTTGGCATCTGCCTGCTTTCAGAGAACCTGAGATCTCCCAGCTCCTCCAGGAGCCCAGACTGAAGATGTGCAGTGAGGTGAGGAGGTGGAGACTCAACGTGGGATTCTGCCCAATTTTGGAGTGTCATTAAGCCCACTTGGCCAATAAAACTAAAGTCCCATCTGTTCGCTTGTCCACTAAAAGTAATTTTCAATGATATCTTGGGTTCCACCAAGTACTTCTTTTATTTCTCAAAATTGGTCAGAACTTGGATGCAGAAAAGGAGTACTATTTCTTTCTTTCTTTATATCTTGAGATAGGGTCTCACTCCATCACCCTGGTTGGAGTGCAGTGGCATGATCTTGGCTCACTGCCGCCTTGACTTCTCAGGTTCAACTGATCCTCCAACATCAGCCTACAGAGTAGCTGAGACCACAGGCGGGCACCACCACACCCGGCTAATTTCTATATTTTGTGTAGAGACAGAGTTTCGCCATGTTGCCCAGGCTGGTCTAGAACTCCTGGGCTCAAGTGATCTGCCTGCCTTGACCTCTCAACGTTTTGGGATTACAGGTGTGAACCACCATGCCTGGGCCCCTGGGGGTACTATTTAGCCCCTCAGAGACCCCTAAGTCAAACTTCATAGTTCAAATGTTACCAGTTCCTGAGGCCCTTCCTAACTTCCTCAGCAAGTATTAATTATTCATTACTTTATGATCCCATTTTCTTTTAAAAGAATGTCTTTTGGTGATTATTGTATTCTGCCTTGCTTTAAGGAGAGCTTCCTCCACTTAACTGTAAGTAAGCTCATTCTGACAGACTCCCCAGCCCTCTCAGATAACATTCTGGTTCTTACAGTGCCTCACACTCAAGAGGTAGTTTAAATACATGCTTGTGAAATAAAACAAAAATAAAAAGGTACAATGCTTAGGATCATACCTTAGGACTAGAAGAGCTAAAGGGACAGGAATAATGTGATAATCATTAAGGGGTTGCCTGTCATACCTCAACACTGTTGGAAGGTATCCTGCTGAAATGGAGATGACAGCCATTTGGGTGGCCTCATGGTGTCCTTTTACAGGCCTTAACTACGGGGCCTCAGCAGTGGTCAGAGACCTAGAGAAGAACATGCTGAGTGCCTTGGGTGGGTGTTTCCATTTCACCTGTCCATCTGGATTACATATGAAAGAGCCCAGATTCTTAGGGACTCGAACAGCCAATTTCAGTTCAGCTGTCCTACACTTTTAAATTGAAGCCTCAAATTGAAGCCTCATTGTTTCTCAGAATTGAACCCAGCTAAAGCGACAAAGTATCTCGGTCACCAGGGAGAAAACATTAACAAAGGTTTACATTCTTCCCCTTGCCGGAAGGATGGCTACAAAACTATTATTTCCTTCAGCGGAAATGAACAGGAACTATATGACCGAAATGGAAACCTAATTCTGTTCCCACTGAGGTGATTGGTATGTTTTCACAGCTCAAGTGCTGTAAGCTAGGGATGACCTTCATCTACCACCAAGGTCATTAAAGTAACCATTATCATAGATGAGACAAAGGAAAGGCAATGATTATTCTGGATCTAGTAATGGTATTTCATCCAATTTCTGATCCACAGTTGGGAAAAGTGATAAATTGTTATTTGATTATCTGGGCATCTTTTGAGAAAAATAACTTGTTAAGTCCAATCTGATCGAATCTTTACTGTGACTAAATCCTCAGTGAGAAATATGGGTGACAACATTGTGGGGAACCGTCTTTCCTCTAGGAAAGGAGCTCCCTCCTTGTTTCCATGTGCAGGGAGTTCCATTAGAATGGCATATCTAGCCTCTTGTCTTTCCTTTACTTCTCTCCATATACAGAATTGAATAACCTGATAGGTGGTGACTATTGTGTTTCTTGATTGGATAGAGCTAATCCTGCAGTAAGGGGAAAATTAGCTTATTTCTTCCTTTCCCTCCAGGGACCAGTGCCAGTCAGTCATCTTGGTAAAAAATGTCTGCTGCAGACCCATCTTTCTTCTCTGGTGGGGTTTCTTGGAGCTGAGGCAGGCCAGCAAATCCATTTGACCCTCACACTAAGTCATTAACTCCAACAACTTCATCATTAATAAAAATGACGTTTTGATCTCCACCTGCCTGACTCTCTAGCTCTCAGTCAATTTGAAGACTTGGTACTTGATTGTGTCCAGTCAAGAGTGGGATACAGTTTACTGGGTCTCTCCAAACTCCAACACCATGAGCTGCAACACAGTCATTTCTGTTTCTGACATTTGCTTTGCAGCAGCATTGAACAAAGTTGAGCCTCTGGTTCAACTCTGAACATGAACTTTTTTTTCAAGTACAAATATGACTTTCTCTGAAGGACAATTTTTTCTTGATGTCCTTAATATGTGTCTTAGAAAGAAAAAAGAACTGCAACATGGCAACATGTTAAAAAAAACTCATTACAAATGGAACTAAAACAAAGTTGCTTGTGAATTTCTGGGTTGTAGTTGATGATTTAATGTAATGAAGTCCACTGGGCCAATTGAATGTAGATAGTTTTTACCTGTCATCCCAGAGTAATTATTCTGGATGAATTAGTATTATTCTCTCTCCCTACAGGGAAGTAGCCATTGCTGAGCACCTGCCGGGTGTCAGGCACTCAGCCAGGTGGGTTGCATATCTTACTCAATCTGCTGAACAACCTTCTGATAGAGATATAGTTTACCCTTGAACAACATGGGTTGGAACTGCATGGGGCCACTTATATGTAGATTTTCTTCTACCTCTGCCACTTCATGAGACAGCAAGACCAACCCCTCCTCTTCTTTCTTCTCAGCCTACTCAATATGAAGAGTATGAGGATGAAGACCTTCATGATGACCCACTTCTACTTAGTGAATAGTAATATATTTTCTTTTCCTCTTCCTTATGAGTTTCTTAATATGATTTTCTTTAGCTTACTTTATTGTAAGAATACAGTATATAATATACAAAATATGTGTTAATTGGCGGTTTATGTTATAGATAAGACTTCTGATCAACAGTAGGCTATTAATAGTATTTTTTTTTTTGAGGAGTCGAAAGTTACACATGAATTTTTGACTAACCCTCCAAGGGCAGCATTATTCAAGGGTCAACTGTATTGTTATTTCCATTTTACAATTAAGGAAACGGAAGCATAAAGGATAAATTGCAAAATTCACACAACTAATAAGTGTCAGAAATGGGTTTCAAGCAAAATCCTGTTAGAAAATCTACAGTCTGAATTCTTAGTGCTCTACCGAGTTTTCTCTCACTGAGGTGACCATAGAATTTATCATACAATCAGGACATACTTGCAAGTGAAGGGGTCATTATTAATAATTACTCTGGGATGAAAGGTATAAACTAGAGTTATTTAATCCTAAACAAACCAGTGTATACAGTCACTCTACCTTGCTCATGCCTTAGGCTCTCAAACTGGTTTCTGGTAGCTTTTAAATATAGATACAAATCTCAAATATTTAAAAAGGGACCTGAGTTTATTCATTGTTTCTTCTCTCTCTGGCTTAAAAGGGCCAAGGCTCACTGTTGCCCCTCCCTGTTTTCCTGGGATCAAGTTTCTGGCTCAGTCTAAATCACAGCTGTTCATTATCAGAGCTATTTCTTTCTCTAGCTACATGGAAATGAAGCTCCAGGGAAGGATTAAATCATTAAGCAAAGGAAAACAGCAGCAATATAGCAGCACCTGCATAAATCTTATAAGGGGAAAATATAAATTAATTGTTTTTCATGTTCTAGCATATCCTTGATGGTGCTGGAAATAAATCCCTTCTACTTTTCTCTCTTATAAATGAATGCGTCATCCAGAAACGAGATGATGAGGAATCAGGAGACAGTCATGGCCTAGAGACATGCAATGGGTGCTTTGGGTCCTTAATCACTCGAGTCTTTAACCCCATATCCTACTTTGTCTTGTCTGTGAAACAGCTACTTGCTTCTTTCTGCTGCTGCCACCAAGGATCTATTTGATTGCAACAATAAGGGCTAATACCATTACTGTAGAAAGTAGACTATCTTAACGTTATAAGAAAGTGGCACTTTAAGGACTGCTCTTAAAACCCCGATTCTAATGTGCAAAAACTAATCTGTTGATTGAAAATTATCCCAAAAAGGGGTGTGTAGAAATCTCCACTTCAAATGTCTCTCAATTTTAGCGTGCATCAGAATTCCCCGAAGGAGGAGCTATTAAAACACCCACACTGCTGGACCCTACCTCCAGAGCTTCTGATCAGCAGGTCTAGAATAAGACCTGAGAATGTGCATTTCAAGGAAGTTTCCAAGTGATGCTATTGTTGCTGGTCCCAGGACCATACTTTGAGAACCAGTGCCCTAGCATAAAGCTGCAGGGAAAGGAGATTTTTGCCTGTGAAAAGAAGTGAAATCTAAAAAGTGCTTACTGGAGCAAATTAATGCAAAAGTCCATGGAATGAGATTGAAATAACCATGAACAATATTTTTTCCAGAAGTCTATTTTAAAGTCTAAACCAGGCATCAGCAAATTTTTTTCTACAAAGGGTCAAATAGCAAATATTTTCTGTTTTCAGGCCAGATGGACTCCGTTGTAACTACTTAACTCTGTGGTTATAGTGTGAAAGCAGCCAGAGACACTACATGAAGAATGAGCATGACTATGTTGCAATAAAGCTTTACTTACAAAAACAGATGATGGCACGCTGGATTTGGCCCACTAGTTGTAGTTTGTTCACCTCTGGGTTTAACGTGATAAATTACATAAGGAAACATATATTAGTCTGTTAAGCCTGAGTGTACCTATGACCAACGAGAAACCAACCAAGTTGGAAATCTGGCTGTATAAGCCAATTTTTGATGCCTATTTTGGTTGGTACAGGATTGATACAATAAGCACTCCTATTATAGAGGCAAAGAGTGGGAGACATGCACTGTTCTTGCAATTCAGTCCCTAAAACTAGCCATTTGGGACTATTTGAAAACAAACGTGCTACGATTTGACGCTATTTTAATACGGGTTTCACTGCACTAGTAAAAATTGCCTAACTATATATTTAGTACATTTACTATTTGGTGCTTTGCCTAAAAGTAAAGAATATCTCTTCTGTGTAGCAGGCTAATTTATTGAGCTGTTAATTAATTCAGATTTTGTTTTCCGTTTGTTTTTCCTTCTTCTCATTTCAAAAGAGGCCACTGGGGTGTCGATTCTCAGGAGAGGTTTGTGTTGCTGGCCAGAGCTGCTAGAAAACAGAACTTGCCTGGAAAAATTTTGTAAAAAAAAAAAAAAAGGCCCAACTCCACCAATTTTCTGAAGGGGAAGAAGAGAAGGGCAAGTGTCTTTGATGGGGGAGAAGTGGGAGCAGATGAGATGCGGAAGAAATGATCTGAGCCTTGGACGGGGTGGGGGGAAGAAGGGACTCGCAGCATTCTTGCATCCTTGACAGTCAGTCCCCAGGTCTCTTCCTGCTTGGCCCGTCAGTAGCATTTGACACAGTTGGCCATTTCATTCCTTCCTCTTGGAAATACACTCTTCACTTTGGCTTCCAGACAGTGTTGAAGGAAACCAGAATATTCCATTCTAAAATATGCCTCTTTGACATAAATATTTTTATGATACAATTTTTTAAAATTGTAGAAAGGGCTGCCTGAGCTCCCCCCTCCTCAACCGTTGTTGTTTTTTTTTTTTTTTTTTTTTTTTTTTGAGATGAAGTCTCGCTCAGCCTAGGCTGGAGTGCATTGGCGTGATCTTGGCTCACTGCAAGCTCCGCCTCCCGGGTTCACGCTATTCTCCTGCCTCAGCCTCCCGGGTAGCTGGGACTACAGGTGCCCGCCACCACACCTGGCTAATTTTTTGTATTTTTAGTAGAGGCGGGGTTTCACCATGTTAGCCAGGATGCTCTCGATCTCCTGACCTCATGATCTGCCCATCTCGGCCTCCCAAAGTGCTGGGATTACAGGCATGAGCCACTGTGCCTGGCCGAGCTCCCCTTTTTACCTACAGCAAGCCACAACAATTCCTGGAGCGCTTCTGCCTTGCCTCTGTTTACTTAAGAGCAGAATTATGAAGACAAAAGGCCTTTCTACCCTCCTCACTCCCACCTCTCCCACCTGAAAATAAGATAGAAGTTCTCTTTGAACAGACCTTTATCACCCCAGAGAGGAGCTAGAGTGAGGAAATCTTACTCCCCGTCAATTTACCTTCCCACATTTTCCCACCTCTAGGAGCCTAGGACTGCCTTCCTCTTTGCCTTGTCCCTTTCCCAAAATGTACTGTTCTGGCCAGGCATGGTGGCTCATGACTGTAATCTCAGCACTTTGGGAGGCCGAGGCAGGTGGATCACTTGAGGCCACCAGTTTGAGATTAGCCTGGCCAACATGGCAAAACCCTAGTTCTACAGAGAAAAAAAAAATTAACTGGGCTTGGTGGCAGGTACCTGTAACCCCAGCTACTTGGGAGGCTGAGGCAGGAGAATCCCTTGAACTCAGGAGGCAGTGGTTGCACTGAGCTGAGATTGCACCACTGGGCAACAGAGCAAGACTCCATCTCAAAAACAAACAAAGAAACAACTCCCCCCCCCCAAAAAAAAACTACTGTTCTTTGTTGGATATACTATGTAAGTAGACTTCTAAACCACTGCTTTTGAACACATCCCTTGTGTGGTGTGCACTGCATGTGTTAATAAAGTTGTTTGTTTTTCTCTTTCTCTCATTAATTTCTTTTGTTATAGAGGTTTGTCCCAGCTACAAACTTACAAGGCTTAAAGAAAATTCTATTTTCTCCCCTTCAGTGCTCTCTCCCAGTTTCTCTCTTACCTCACTAGCTGCTCCTTCTTCCTCTTCTTTGCTAGTTCCTCCTTACCTACCTGATGTCTGACACTAAGACTGTCTCAAAACTCAGTTCTCGGTTGCCTTTCCTCCCCTCCCCTTCCCTTCTCTTCCCCCTTGTCTTCCTCACAACTCTATTTGAAATTTCGGTTCCTACTCTGCACTCCCATTCTGCCTTCTTTCTATCTCTCCTTAGCCCTTATCACTATTCAACACACTACATATTTTACTTATTTTCTATCTCCTCTCCTGCAAATGCAAGCTCTGTAAAGGCAGGAATTTTGCAGGCAACTTGTCTGACAGAGACTGCTGTGAAGTCCACCATGGCATGCTGAACCTGAGGCTGCTGAACCCTGCTGGCCAGTGATGCCAGCTGCAGCCAGGGTCCCACTGGTTTTACTTTAGCATGGAAGTACCAGAGCCACCCACTTGGTAGAGATCAAGCAAGCTTGGACAATTATTTTATCAGTGGTTACTTTGGCTGACAAATTTAAGAGGCTCTTTCTGAACATTCCAAGTACTCTGTAAGCATGAGAGAAGGAGCATGACCATGAAAGAGAGACAGAAGAGAGGCAGAGGAAGGAGGAGGGTGGGGTGTGAGAGAGACTGGGGTTGGGGAGGGTGGTGGTGGGGGGAGAGAGAGAGAGACAGACAGAGAGAGACAGAGAGACCTAATAAAGGTTAAGATTGACTTTACCTCACGAGGTCAGGAGACTGAGACCATCCTGGCTAACACAGTGAAAACCCGTCTCTACTAAAAATACAAAAATTAGCTGGGCATAGTGGTGGGCGCCTGTAGTCCCAGCTACTCAGGAGGCTGAGGCAGGAGAATGGCGTGAACCCGGGAGGTGGAGCTTGCAGTGAGCCGAGATTGCGCCACTGCACTCCAACCTGGGCGACAGAGCCAGACTCCATCTCAAAAAAAAAAAGATTGACTTTACCAAAAACCAGGTGGAAAGGGTCTTGGAATTGGGTTTATTTGAATAAAAGAAAATGTTTACCAAGTGACATTTCCTACATACCTAAGTTTATGAACAATAATTCATATACCCTATAAGAGTTCTTATTACTTGAATAATGAAAAAATAAACAAAAGAAAACAAATCCCGCTTTACATGTGCAAAAACAGAATCTAAGAATGGAAGTAGAAAGATGAAGTGAACTTTCTACTTCTCCCCAAACTCTTCATGCAGGCACACCATGTTTAATTGCTGCTTGTTTCTCAGCCTCCCCCAGGATTTTATAATAAATTCTAACATGCACCAGAGTCAGTGTGCACTTCCTCTGTTCTCCCTCTGGGTGGAAGAAATGCTGCTAATGAGGAAGGGCTCAGCTCAGATTTGTTTGATGACCAGAAAAGCTGACTCTTCAATCTTTTCCTCCCTGTTTTAGCACAAGCACACCTGTTTTTTCACCCTGCCTCATTCCAGCAGGAATTGCCCAGTACCCCATGTGAACCCAGAGATGCCAAGGCTCCTTAGCTAATGAGAGATCTTGATTCCTCTGCCTGCGATTTAGGACTTGAATGTTTGCCTGCTGGGCTGCAGCACATGAAACTCATCACGCAGCTTTGAAACCTGGCCTCCAACACAGAATGAGAACAGCCTAGCCTGTTCATGAGGAGAAGGGCTGTTTGTTTCAGCTATGGGTGCCAAAAAAGAAAAAAAAAATCAACTGTTTCCTTATTTGGCCATTTTAGGGCATAAAATCTCTGTTCTCCTCATTTGCCTCAGGGGTTCATGATCTTGAGCTGAGGGTTCAAGGTTAACAAGTTTTTGGCCAGGGACAGTGGCTCATGCCTGTAATCCCAGCACTTTGGGAGGCCGAGGCAGGTGGATCACAAGGTAAGGAGTTTGAGACCAGCCCGGCCAATATGGTGAAACCCTGTCTCTACTGCAAATACAAAAATTAGCTGGGCATGGTGGTGCATGCCTGTAGTCCCAGCTACTGGGGAGGCTGAGGCAGAAGAATCGCTTGAACCCGGGAGGCGGGGGTTGCAGTGAGCTGAGATCATGCCGCTGCACTCCAGCCTGGGCGACAGAGCAAGACTCTGTCTCAAAAAAAAAAAAAAAAAGACGTTTTTATTCTGTTAACAGCTATGACAACTTTATTAGTGACATCTGGAAGCACTATTTATAGTCATTTCCCAAGACTATATGAATGATTCTTCAGTTTTACATCCATTAGTTTCAATGACTTGACATGATCTAAATATTTTGAAGAGACAAATAATTATAAATCCTAAGAAGGGCCTTTGAAGGGTCCTGTGATAAAGCCCCTGGTTTTAAGATGATTATCTCAAGCAAATTAAAATCTCAGCTCACTTTTCTTTAAGATCCCCACGGAATGAGACACCTTATCTTCCCTAAATATATCTCCCTATAAAACTGTTGATCATGACAGAAAAGTGCTCAGTCTGCATAAGTTTTGCCATTAATTTTCTGTGTGTCTAACTTTCTAAAGTTAGCCATGCATTTCTACTGAATGGAATGATCCTAATCTGGACTGAAAAGCAACCATGGGCAATTATCATTTTGAATCAATGGAGGAAAATCAATAGTTATTTCTTTTTCCATGGAAATGGAAATACTGAGGCCATGGTGCAGTGGCTGTTGTAAAATATATATCATTAGACTCTCTAAATTCATAAGATAACAATGATTTAACAACAATCATGATTCAACAGGAACACAGTCAACTTTCTCAGACTAAACGCTTTTATGTCCATGAATTGGAAGTATGCATGATGGTCTTTGCCTGTACCTGTTGCTATTTATTTATCCTGGGTCTTTCTATGTCATTATTGCTTTATGATTTGTCCTTTTTTATAGCTTTTTAGTATCTAATCCCTTCTATTACATCTTTGTGTCAGGTTGGAAATCAGAGCTACAAATAAAGCCAGGGAAATCAAATAGTGATGCTTATAATAACAAGTTATTGAGCACCTACTTGCATAGGCTAGGCACTATGCGAGGTTTTCAGAATGACAACAGTGAATAAGACACAGGCTGTGCTCTATAGGATCTCACAATCTACAGAAGATGGGAGACTGTGAAGGCAGATGGGAGACTATGAAGGCTCCATTCTACCAAAAGGAGCTGTATGTGGGAGAGGCTGATATAGAGCGCAGCAAGAGCATGGAGGATGAGGTGAATGTGGGCCCAGAAGGATACCAGGGAATGAGTTGGAAGGAATACTAGGGATGGGAGTTCTGATTACAGAGAGGAGAAGATTTTTAATCTGAGACTTAGAAGAAATGTAGGTCTTGGCCAGGTAGTTAGAGTGAGAAGAGAATGAAATTTTAGCAAATGTCAGAAAGAGACAAAACCACATCCAGTAGGGTATATCATTTATGGGAAACTGTAAGTATCTTGAAATGGGTGGGACATACGATCTACATGGTGTTATGTTAGGAGAAGAAGCTATAAAAACAGATGAAAAATATGAAAGGTAGTTAGCAATGAAATAAGGAAGATATTGGGTTCCATCAAGATAACAGGTTCCTATGTTATACTGGGAACCTATTGTATCTGACCAACAACAGTAAACTTTGCTGACTTTGAGATCAAAATGCCAGTCAAACATTTGCAACTCAAATCTTTCTAATCTGAAAAGGGAACTCTAAATTCTTCCCTGAATGTAAAAGCGTCTAAGAAGTCTTAGAACGGTGGACACCTCTCCTGTTCAGACCTACTTGTTTAAAGAACTATCCCAGTCCCTGAACAACTAATTCCAATGTAGAAAAGTCTCTTTGCTGAAAAAACGGAGGTCTTTAGCTTGAATAGGAAAATGGGTGAGATAAACATGACAAGTCAATACCAAGAAACCAGTTTCACTAAAATTTGCTCCGTTCCCTCAAAGTTATTTTTTTGGTTTCATTATTATCTTTATTGACAAAGTAACTTTTCATTAACAAGCATGACAAATATTTCAGTTACACAGCCAACTGTGTCAAGTCGTTTCATATAATGAAAAAGCAGGGATATAGATTGTGTTGTTTTCTCCACACAAATTATTCATTAGAGGGAAGACCCTCTAAAAGGCAGGGAAAGCTTTAAACATGTTTACTTGAAAGCACCTGAAAAATGATGTAATTACAGTCTAAAGTGAACTGATCATCAATTTGGTATTTGTGTTTTGGAAGGCCTTTCCCTTGACTGTTTGAGGCAGTAGAAAGTTTGGGTGATTGGGCTGAACAGATTATAGCACCCACAGAAGGAAATAAGATGTTCTTGATATACAGTCATGTGTTGCATAATGACACTTTGGTCAATGACAGGCCACAAATACGATGGTGGTCCCATAAGGTAATAATAGAGCTGAAAAAGTCCTATCATCTAGTGACATCTTGATGATCCTGACCCTGTGCAGGCCTAGTTTAATGAGTGTGTTTGTGTCTTCATTTTTTTTTTTTTTTTTCGAGATGGAGTCTCGCTCTTTCACCCAGGCTGGAGTGCGGTGGCGCGATCTCCCCTCACTGCAAGCTCCGCCTCCCGGGTTCACGCCATTTTCCTGCCTCAGCCTCTCCGAGTAGCTGGGACTACAGGCGCCCGCCACCACGCCCGGCTAATTTTTCGTATTTTTAGTAGAGACGGGGTTTCACTGTGGTCTCGATCTCCTGACCTCGTGATCCGCCCGCCTCGGCCTCCCAATGTGTCTTCATTTTTAAGAAAAAAGTTTAAAAAATAAAAAGATAAAAAATTTTAAAAACAGAAAAAAGCTCATAGAATAAGCAAATGAAGAAAATATTTTTGTATAGCTGTATAATGTGCTTATGTTTTAAGCTAAGTATTATTGCAAAATAGTCAAAAAGTTTTAAAACATTAAAAAGTTTAC
The DNA here is from genome assembly GCF_009828535.3 of Hylobates moloch. NCBI lineage: Eukaryota > Metazoa > Chordata > Mammalia > Primates > Hylobatidae > Hylobates > Hylobates moloch. The sequence goes on from NW_026652285.1 coordinate 43,825,925, forward strand.
AAAGTAAAAAAGTTACAGTCAGCTAAGGTTAATTTAGTTTTGAAGAAATAAAATTTAAAAAATAAATTTAGTATAGCCTAATTATACAGTGTTTATAAAGTTTACAGTAGTGTACAAAAATATTCTATCACTCACTCAGTGACTCACCCAGAGCAGCTTCCAGTCCTGCAAGCACCATTCATGGTAAGTGCCCTATTAAGGTGTACTATTTGTATCTTTTATACAATGTTTTTACTGTCTCTTTTCTATGTTTAGATACACAAATACTTACCATCGTGTTACAATTGCCTAGAGTATTCACTACCGCATAGTAACATGCTATACAGGTTTGTAGCCTACAAGCAATAGGCTATACTATATAGCCTAGGTGTGTAGTAGGTTATGCCTTCTAGGTTTGTATAAGTACACTCTATGATGCTCATGACAAAATCACCTAATGATTCATTTCTGAGGATATAGTATCCCTATGGTTAAGCGATGCATGACAGTATATGTAACCTGTCCAGGGGAATCTTTGCTTCCCTTTCAAGTCACATGGTTTGGACCCAGAACTATTAGTCTTTGAGAGTATATTTCACTCCTTCCTAATTCCAGAGCTGCCTGGATGAAGTTCTACTATGACCTTTAACATATAGTGTTTTTTCATCTCTTTCATGGGACAGTTATGGGCCCAATGATGGAAAATTTCATGTCATGGTTATCCCAATGCATTTGATGATGGTGCAATGATCAAAAAAGATGCCAGTGATGACAATTGAACGTCCCTTTGCCTTCCCAGCCTCCTTCATATATTCTCAGGCATAGGATGACAAAGGGAAGTCCACGAGTCACATGAAGAAAGACTGTAGCCAAGGGTACACGATCAGGAGGTCCTCTGCTTGCCTCCATCCCCACCCTCCTCTCCATCACCCTGTCCTGTGGGTACACGATCAGGAGGTCCTCTGCTTGCCTCCATCCCCATGCTCCTCTCCATCACTCTGTCGTATTTCTTCCTAATATTGTTTCTCCACCATCTTGTAACTAACCACCATCTTCTTCGCAAAGTTTTGCTTGATGACTCATTCCAACTGAATCAATGCTCAACCTATATTTGGCACAGAGTTGGTGCTCAAATTGTTGCTGAATGAAATAATGACCCTCAAACTCTCCAAGGTAACAAAATTTTAGGGGAGCCTTTTTAAAAAAATGAGATAATGCTTCCATGTGTAGGATGAAAGGAGAAAGTATTTTGGAATTGTGTCAGCCTAGGTTTGCACCCAGCTGTCCCACTAATTGGATTTAAGGCAAAGGCTTAACTTCTTGGAGGTGCCATTTCATCAACTGTAGAAAAGGAAGATAATAATCCCTGTCTTGAAGGGTTTTGTGAGTATTAAAAGAGATAGTATATATGAAAATGCCTAGCATAGTGCTTGGAACCTAAATAAAAACTTATTCCCTCCTAGAAGTATCCCAGTAGTGCTGCCAAGCTGTCCTGTATGGTATCTTTAGGATGATAAATAATAGGGAGTAACTAATTTCTGATGTGGTTGAATGTCAGAAGAGATAGAGATAAAACAACAGTCACAGGGAGTGATACTGTTAGGAAATTGTAAAGGAAATGAAGACTTCTGTGGTTAATTTCTTGGAGTTTAAGAAGAAATTCACATTTTCCATTAATTATACTTACCAACTGAGTCTAACTGGCAACTACCCCAAAATGAATAAAACAAGCGGGAGTCAAGAGAGAAAAACGGCAGGCATCCTGTCAAAAAATAAAATCTTTGAAATTTCTACACCCTGTGGTTGCATACACATTTTATTAAAGCAGATGGATTACCCAATTTACATAAATTTATATACGTGATGGCAACTCAAGTTGCACACTGAAACCTATGTAGAGCATCACCCAGCCCTTCTGTACCAGCTATATCTTGTCTCATCACTCCTTCAACTGGACAGGTCCTTAAAAATCATAGCCCTTTGCTGGAGGAAGTATCATTCTTTATTCTTTTCCAGACTAGATACCTTCTGTGGTGTGGAAAGGGTCAAATGAGTTAATATCTGTTAAGTGCTTGTACTGATGCTTAGAACTTAGTAAAACCTCAAGAAATCTTAGTTGTTGTTATATTAATTATAATGATAATTATGAATCTTCCAATTCTGTGTTTTCCAGGAGAGGATAGGAATTCTAGTTTCAAGTGTTTAGCTACTTTTGACTTAAAAGAACTATCCATTTAGAGGCTAATCTACCCAGTTTCTTTTCTTTTCTTTTTAAAAGAGGAATTGAAACAAAGCTAATGTGTTACTCAACATCCGTAATATTATTAATTGGACGGATTCCTCTTTCTCTCTCTGGCCAAGGTATAGATACAAATATATCTACATCTATGACTATATCTACATATCTTCCAAAAAAGTCATCAAAACCATTTCAGTATAATTGGCAGGTTTCCTACCAATTTGGTTATTCTTTCCCAAACTAGGAGATAAACTTAATGGTAATATCATATTTCTGGAGTTGCTAAGCAAGCTAGCCTTTGGTCAGATGGTCTCAGAGGAGGACCCCATGAGTATGAACAGCTCTGCTCTGCCTTCATTTTGTTCCTTCCTTAGAAACAGCATTAAGGGAATATCCCAAATCCTCAAGTTGGGTCTCTAGACCCTAGCTTCCTAGGATCAAGCTAGACTTCGAGAGCAGCCTCACTTGTGGCAAATATTGGGAAGTAGGAGTTTGGCAGCTGGCAGCTGGCTGGTGAGAGGCATGTAGGAACTCACCCACTTTTCATGAATCATCAACATCACTTGGTTATATGTCAGCAACCATAGCCTGGCAAAGCTGCCTTCTCATAAGAATGTACTCACTGGGAAAATGCAAAGCAATATCCCTTGAAGCACAGACTCTAAGGGTTGGTTCCTCTGGATTCTCAATAGTTTGTAAAATGGCCAACCAAGAGCAACTACTGTATGTTTTCCAGAGAGTTCCTAATTAATGTGTTTCTCAGGACATAAATTCGGCTTTTAAGCACATACTCCCCAGGCCATTCTACCACTGTGTATGGCAACTAGACTGCTGGCTTAATACTATCAGCAAAGTTTCAAATAGACAACGCCACAAATCCTCCTGGAAATTTAGCACAAGCACTTGTTAATGGAACCAAGCGCAACATTGGCTTAGCTATGTCTTTCCTGCAGAGTGAATGGCATGCTAGTATTTTCTTATTTTTCCCCCAATTATCAAACCCTAATGAACAAAAAATTGAGTAACACTTTAGTGAAGGTCAAGCAAGGTGAGATTAGTGGTAATATGGTTAAAAATGGAAATCTCTGGATAGCAGGTATGTGTTATGTCCCCAAATTGTCTCAATATTTTCTTAATTACCCTTCAGGACACAATAGAAGAAAAATAGTCTTAAGGGGGAAAATTAGGAATAAAAAGTAAAACTAAGGTAGTGACACAAGGCTGCGCAAAGAAGAGCAGACAAGGAGTTTAGAGTTCGGGTTCAGATAAAAGCTCTACCAAGGTAATTCACATGATGAATTTAGTCAGAACATGTGACTGTGATTTTTTACAAGTGGCTATCCTATCTGCAAGATGAAAGCAATGAGCTAAGTGATGCTGATTGAATTCCTGTAGCACTTTGTATTACTAAAGGGCACTTAGCGTCTACTGCTTTGTACTATTCACAATAGGAAAGACATGGAATCAACCCAGGTGCTCATCAGTGGTGGATTGGATAAAGAAAATGTGATACATATATACCAGGAAATACTATGCAGCCATAAAAAAAAAATCATTATGCCCTTTGTAGCAACATGGATATAGTTGAAGTTGGAGTCATTATCCTAGGCAAATTAACATAAAAACAGAAACCCAAATATCACAAGTTCTCACTTAAAAGTGGGAGCTAAATCTTGGGTGCATACAAACATAAAGACAGGAATAATAGACACTAGGGACTCCAAAAGGAGGCAAGGGCTGAAAATCTTCCTATTGAGTACTGTGTTCATTATCTGGGGTGATGGGATCAATAGAAGCCCAAACCTCAGCATCATGCAATATACCCTTGTAACAAAACTGTACCTGCACCTCCTGAATCTAAAATAAAAATTAGAAAAAAAAAACACTTGCTACTTTATAATGCAGCTCTTTGCATACAGAGAGGCTGTAGAGCACAGTGGTTGAGGCATGGACTAAGATGCAAACTTCTTGAGTGTGCTATTTACTAGCGGTCTGACCTTGTGCCTCTTTGTGCCTCATTTTCTTTCTGGTAAATGGGAGTAATAAAGTTATCCCCTTAAGGGTTGTCATAAGGACTAAATCAGTTATTTCTTGTAAATTGTTTAGAATAGCATTCAATCAACACTAGTTATTACTAACTTATTTGTAAGACTAAGCTCTTCAAGGATACAGCTATACCTTATTTATCTTGCTACCCCTACAGTGCCTTGAGCATTACAGATGCACAAGCAAATACAGTAGAGAAAGCACTTAATAAAAAGTACTGTCAAGAGAAAATATAACAGAGAGCAGTCACAATGTATTTTAAATGACGGATATTTTGAGTTCTTATTTTTTCCACATCTTAAACAGCTGAAGAAGTTTGACATGTGTTTAGCTTCCACATGAGGTATCTTAGAAGTACAGTGGGGTGGAGTACAGAGAGAAGCACATTTTTCATGGTGAGCACACAGACAATATTGACTGTAAAACCAGCGGTGAATGAGCTGCACCATAACGGGTGCTAGGACACTGGGGGAAGGGAGCTGACTTTGGGGTGCCTAGGAACATCATGAAGGAGCACGATGGACAATTTTAGCTCCACTAGATTGTTCTCATGATATGGATGTAAACATGGGACATTTTCAGTATCTCCAATATAATAGGATATCTGGTTATAGCTAAGAATTGGGAATACACCTAGGCTTTTAGTCATTTGCCAACCCTAAAGGGGGAAGATAATTTTGATTCTGATTTCAGCTATTATAAAATGTAAGCATCAAATCTGTTACATTGGTCTCATCAGTTTTATACACATCCTTTATATGTGATTTGAGAATATTGTTCTCTCTAACGTCCTTAACCAGCCTCTCTTATGTTTCCTGACTTGACTCTTTCCTTTTGTTTTAAAAGGAGTAGAGGATTGCCAGAAGTGAGCAAAAAAAGAAGGTATGTCAAACACAGCTGTGGGGGCACTTGACCCACAGGTCAAGAATGATATTCATACCCTTGAGGGAGAACGGTACCCAACTCCTAGGCCCTGTGAATAGACTACTTTCAAAGGTTTTCTTCCCTTCCCTCTCTCCCTTCCTGCTTCCCTCCCTCTTTCCCTCCTGCTCCCTTCCTTTCCTTTTCTTTCTTTTTTCGTTATAAAAGCAATATTTTCTCATTGTAAAAAACAACATCCAGCAATTTTTAAAGGTATAAAGTGAAAAGCGTCACTCCCTGTATTTTTTCTCCCACCTCAAGTCTCACTCCCTGGAAACTGTAACTAATCAATGTTCACCTGTGTCCTTTCAGGTATTTTTTTTTTTTTTTATAAGTATATATACGCAGTTTTAAGAAAACATAATGTGATTATACTGAACATACAGCTGTATTATTGTACAACTTTTAGCTTGAGGAAAGAAAAAAACATACCCTTGAATATCTTCTCTATGAGCCCAACAGAGGTATTACATTATTCATAGTAATTTCAGAGTATTTCACTATATATTGACATATAATTTAACTAGTTGCTTACTGAGGAATCTTTAGGCTATTTCCATTTTATTACTGTAAACAATATTGTGGTAAATATATGTAAAAAGAATTTCTAGAAGTAAAATTATGAGGCCAAAGGGTACTTACATTTCATATTTAATAGGGGTAGCCAAATTGTCTTCCAAATAAGATTGCCCTATTTATGTACCCACAACAAATGTGTAAGTACATATTTCTATATATACATAATGACACTCAATGTTTTTAATCTTTGGCTTTTGCCAATTTGATAGGTTAAAAATTGTTTTAATTTTCATTTATTCAATTATGAATGAGGTTGGGCACTTGTATTTTCTTTCCTATGATCTTCTTGTGGATAGATTTTGCCCACTTTCCTATAAGGATTTTAATATTTTTCTTTTTGATTTGTAGATACTCTTGGCATATTATGGAAATTAGCTCTTTGTCATTGTTGTGAATATTTTCTTTGCATTGCCACTTGCCTTTTACATTTGTTCGCTGTATTTTCTGTAGGGTTTTTAAACATTTGTTTATTTTTCTACTGAAACCTAGCTTGTGTGAATGAAAAAGTTCCAATAGCTATGAGTTTGATATTATGAGATAATGGAGGAAAAAGATGTTAAGCCAGAAGCTGAGCCAAGAAATTGTTTTATAAGAGTACAGTGAGAGAAAAGGCAGGGTTTATTTTCAAAGTGCATGATTGTGGTTTCACTAAATCTAAGACAACAGATACTCCTAGGCTTTGTTCACTTAACAAGATGGAAAGGAAATCTCAGCTGTCTATTGAGCTACCATTTAGGTTTCATTGAATAATGTAAGCTAAAATTATATAAAAAAAAAACTAACTAGAGTTGGATTCTGTGTATCTTGATCTCTAAAACAAAGTGAGCCAGTTAACTATTTATTAAGAGACCTCTAGCTAGTAATTATCTTTTCATAATTGTCATCAGCAAACACATCCAATTATACATTTACTGGCATTCCAAAGCCTTCAAGAGCCCTTCAGGACTGTCTGTATCTTGCCAAATCATTAGTTATCACTTAGGTGTTATTAAAGTATAAGAATGTCAAGTTAGATAATTGGTATAAGAATCCTTTAAATCCCTCACAAACTCATCTGCTTATCAGAGTCTCCTAAAATGTTTCAACAGAGTCAGAGGATGGCTGCTTTTATTCCCTAAGACAGGTCTCTTGTTCTTTTCCCCCAAGAGGGCCAAGACCCAGTTACAACCTTTATTTTCCAGGATGGATTTGAGAGGCTGGCCAACCTCCATTCTACCACCTGCTGCCAAGATTACTGGCATGTGTAGGTGACATTAGAATTATCTTCCAGGATTCACCTTAGAAGCATGAACATCAAGAGTACAGTGTCATAGAAACATTTCTATTTATTTTTAATATTTTGGAACTTAAAATGTTACCAAATGATGTGTAACAAAATATGTGGTAAAGGGTCCATTAGGGAATGCACATGCATTATGCATGGTACTGCATATGCAATTATTATTTTGAGGCTAAGGGGATCTGTTTAGGTTTGTTAACTTAAAAAGTTAACTAAACCAGGATGGTCTAAAATAATCTATATCTTTTTAGGCAGTTTGTCTCAATCTGATTTCCAGAGCTAATGCAAGACTTCTCACTAAAAAGCTCACAGGTAAAGAGCAAAAGGGCAAGATATGACTTGCAGCTGCAGGAGCTATTCATGAGTGAGGTTCTTCAATGAACACGTTAGAATACACAGACATATCTTATTTATGAGTGGCGGATACATTTTATCTCATGTGCCAACTCCAGCCAACTCTTAATGACCATCTGTCTCTCAATATCTAGTCTTCCTTTCCTTCATAGTGATAGGATTTTAGCTGGCTATGTGTTTGTCCAGGATAAAGACTACATATTTCTAATCGCCTTTTGGTAAGGTGTTAGCATGTGACAAAATACTGACACATGAGATGTGAGCCAAAATGGTGTGTGTGACTTCCTCACTGTGCCTTTGAAACGAAGGGTAGGGCCTCCCCTTGCTCTTTTTTCCTGATTGCTTCTGGCCAGAATGTAAATGTGATGGTGGGCTCTCATGGACCATGCAAACAGGAATGCCAGAGCAAAGGAGATGAAATGAATCCTCACAGGAGTGAGGCACCCACATCAGAGCTGAACTCATGTTCACAGTAACATATGAATAGGAAAAACTCCTGTCTCATTGAACCATCCATTTTTTTGAGTCATTGTTACCGTGGCAGAAACTGTGTCCTAACTAAGGCTATATGGTTATGAGCTGTATCGAGACTCAGCAGGGAAAGTGTCATGCTAGGTTGGCAGTGTTGGGTAAGAGACCTGAAGATCTCCTGCCAATCTAATCTCTTACTACATGAATACACAAGTTACTCCAAAATGGAAAACTCCCCAGAAGAAATTCTCATTAGAAACTCATACCTTCCTTCTGTCATCTTCCTGTCTTTCTGTGCTACTGCAGACCACTCAGTCTTGGCCTCTCTTTATTTAGTATAAATGCAAAGAAATGAGACTTATTTAACCATCATAAGAAGAATAAAAATAAATATGTCATATTTATTTTATATTGTTTATTCATATATATAATCTTTAAAAAGAGCTTCCCAGGAAACTACATATTTATTTCAATCATGTTGCCATTACTAAAATATTTTTGGTGTTTTTTTTGAACTGTTACATCTGTTATAATAAAGTGACTGGGTCAAGTCACTTAAACTCTTTTTTGAACATTTGTTGTGCACGACATTAACGTCAGTGTTGGCGTCAGAGATATTGGTAAATTTATTGAGGATGTCAGCGGTGCTTGTTAGATAACCTCTGTCAGATTCCCGTGACAAATTTGCTTCATAATTTAACAAAAGAAAACTACTAATACATATAGGGTTTTTACTATATAGTCCAGGGAAATGAAAGACATATACCAGAAATGGAATATGAATTTTTGAAAAGCATGATTCATGAATTTATTCATTCACTCAAGATTTATATTAGCCCCCCGGCCTATTTTCAAAATAATTCTCAGTAATTTATAGATTATATGTTAGAATTCTCTTTGCATTCAATTTAGTAACTCTTTATTCTGCTAGAACCTTGATTTATTAAATGATATCCTGTGCAATGCCCTCGAGTTAGAAGGCTGTCCAGGGACCCACAGGTAAAGCACCCACATTTCTGGGCCCTTGCCTCTCCCTGAAGTCAGCTAATAACTGTGGATTATAGGATTTCCCTGAGCATCAAGGACTCTGACAGGAAGGTGCCAGCTTTGAGCACGTTTCTGGAGTTCCTTAGCCTGAAACATACAAAGGAGTGGTGCTAAGAGTGGGTGCTGCCAAGTTGGAAATTCTGATCTGATTTACGTCATGAGTTAGTTCTGCCTGTTAAGCAAGTCGGTGTGTCTCTTCCCATGAAAAACAGCCTCCTACAGCTATTATGGAAGAAGGTCAATTCAAGTATATTTAGTTTTCAAATATGCCAAGAGCTCTAATATGGACAATGACTTTTGTCCTCATCTGGGAGACAACACGTTTAAGATTCAGTGCAAGTGAAATTAGATATGAGGAAGAACTTCCCAATAGCAAGTGACGTTAGGATTTGAAGGAGGTTGATGTCCAGCTTGCTGTGGATTTAGGACACCAGAGGCCTCACGGGTTTGTTAAATACTATAAAGACACATACACACGTATGTTTATTGTGGCACTATTCACAATAGCAAAGAGTTGGAACTAACCCAAATGTCCAACAACAACAGACTGGATTAAGAAAATGTGGCACCTATACACCATGGAATACTATGCAGCCATAAAAAATGATGAGTTCATGTCCTTTGTAGGGACATGGATGAAAGTGGAAAACATCATTCTCAGTAAACTATCGCAAGGACAAAAAACCAAACACCGCATGTTCTCACTCATAGGTGGGAATTGAACAATGAGAACTCATGGACACAGGAAGGGGAACATCACACTCCGGGGACTGTTGTGGGGTCGGGGGAGGAGGGAGGGACAGCATTAGGAGATATACCTAATGCTAAATGACGAGTTAATGGGTGCAGCAAAACAACATGGCACATGGATACATATGTAACAAACCTGCACATTATGCACATGTACCCTAAAACCTAAAGTATAATAATAAAAAAAAAAAATACGTATTTTGAATCTCACTGCGATTCACTAGTAACATTTCCTCTACATATGTCTTTACACTTGTACAGGCTACCTTAGAAGGGTGTGGTCCTGACAAGTGAGGAGAGGGTTATGGGAAAGATTTAGAAAAAACAAAAAGAAAACTTAGGGTAACATGCTCGGAGTAGTGTTTCCTAAGAGATGCTGTTGGTGTCTGGGCCAGGAGATTCTTCATGTGAGACTGTCCTGCAACTGTAGGATGTTAACATTCCTGGCCCCTCTCCCATGCCATTAATAAGCACCAGAAATGGTGACAACCCCAAATCCCACCTCTCGCATTTTAAAATGTCTCCCAGGGGAGGCACATAATCGTAGATAAATAGGTGTGTTGGCTTAGGAACTTTATGATAAAACATATTTTTGCAGATATTTCTAAATACCAATATCCTCAAATATCAAATTTGATTATATTTTATGAATCCTGCAACCCTTTCTGCTACTTGTTTACTTAGAAATGCTAAGCCCATTTTAATCTGCTGGTTTAGAGAAAGGTACTCTAGGTGGCTTCATCAGATGAGGCCACACTCAAATGTCAGATATTACTCTAGGGTAAAGAAAAAAACAGAGCTTCAAATTTTCCTCCAAGCAAACTTTGAAAGTAGCAAAAGCACTGGTTATGGAAATCAAAACCTACCCAGACACTCCATCAATTAATATTGCAAAATAGGTATATCTATAAGGTCTGCCATGGGGAAATAATCCCTTAGACTAGATTACATATGACATAGATTTCACTTTCAAGTAGGGAGATAACAAAGTCAGAAAATTCTAGCCTCATAATGAAATTTCCTATACCCAAGGTTGTTGTTCACTATATAATTAGATGTGCAATCCAAATAAAGTTTCCATTCAGCCTAACCTAAAATATAATTCAAAGGTAAAGGAATAACACCTCAATCAAATGGAGCCTGCAGACAACTAGATTTCTGTCCTCTTCTTCTAATCTTTTTGAATAAAATGGTAAATTACAAGAAAAAAATCTGTTATTGACTCAAATCTATTATTTCAAGATATAGTCTGGGTCAGTTCATATTCAGCTCAAGTTCCTACACCTTCAACAAGTAAAGTACTCAAAAATCCTAATGCCATTTATGACTACTCTAAGACACTGATACAGCTTGGATTTTTAAAGAAAGCTTAAATTTTCTCTATTATTCTCTGTATACTGAGGCAGGAGGGACAACTACAGTTTAGAATATATTTCTTATTGCTGCAGTGACTAGGAAATTAAATTACTCTGTAACAAATAATAGAGGCATAGTGATATGTAGCAGAATCTAATTTTAAGCCTCCGCTTTTCCCTTTGAATCTTTCTGTAACTAAAGACAGTATAAGACTTCTTTTTAACAAGCAGAGCCAGGTTATGACTTGTTATAAGACTTTTTCATTTGTTTGTTTTTTGTTTTTGAGACAGAGTCTTGCTCTTGTTGCCCAGGCTGGAGCGCAATGGCGAATTCCTAACCTCAGGTGATCCGCCCACCTTGGCCTCCCAAAGTGCTGGGATTACACTGAGCCACTGCACCGAGCCTGTTGTAAGACATTCTGATGAACACCTTGGGCTCTGATGGGCTTTGAGAGAGAAGGTCCAAGTCTCAGGTTGGAACCTATGGCAGTGAGGCTGTGTAGACACAGCACATGGCACTGAACCACCAAGAAGGCAGGAAAGGAATCAATGTTTTCAACCTGCCACATGACAGAATCAAATGTTGACTCCTTTAATCACAACACTGTGAGGAATCGTTATCCCTAGTTTACAGATGGAGAAACAAAATCAAATACAATAACTTGCCCGAGGTCACAGAGCCCTGACGATCTCAACTCCCAGGCTACCTGCCACTGTTACTTTATGCCACTAGCAACAGACAAAGACTTCCTCTTCTCCCAAAAGTTATACTCTTCTCTTTAAACCATTAAAAGAAAGTCACAGTTGCTGAAGATTTTTCTAATCTTGACTTCTAAGAATTGCAATGTAATATTCATTTTAAATAGTTTTTGGCTAGCTGAAAGTCGAATTTGCAACTAGAAAAGATGATTGTTAAATCTTTAAGATAAATTTCAGCATGCAATAGTGTATTTCTTAATTTTTATTTTTTGAAAGAATTATTAAAAAATTCTTAGACGAATATTTGCCATGATGCTGCTATCGAGTTAAGGAAATATTTTTAAGATCTAGCCTATGTGTGGCCAACATTGGTTTAAAACATGCTTTTGTACTGAAATATTTAGAAAAGAAATGATATGCTGTCTGGATTTCCTTCAAAATTATTCACAAGAGGAAGTAGGTGGGTGTCTGGATAGAGAAAACAAGATTGGCCAAGGGCTGATAAATGTAGAGGCTGGATGATAGCTATAGGGTGGCTATAATAACATTCCTTAATAATAACAATTTTATAAGAATTTTAAATTCTTATCAGGATACATAGATGCTACTTTCTGGAGTAGTCCCTTGGTATCCACTCTTTAGTCTAACATACGTTTATAGAGCAGCTACTATATTTCCAGCAATATATCAAGTTGGTTGAACTTATGTAAATAGCTGAACAGTAAAATAAACATTAAAAATTATCTATTATGAACCTGTTTACTTAAACACTTTAAAGACGTGGGTCACTTTTGATAATTTACTTAACCATCTCTCTGTACATCAATATGCTCTTTTAGATTAATGATTTTATGTTATTTTAAATGTCAGGCATAACATTTTTTTCATTCATAGACACTAATGGTACTTTAGGGATACAGATACAGAGAGAATATATCGGTTTCTTTTTCTTGCCTCTCCATCTCTCTTTCCTACTTGCCAGATAAAATTCCAGATTGATGCCTATTTTACCACTGTAACTGGACATGGCTGGAAAAAACCATACAACTCTGATGATTCATGCTGCTTTAAATTTACAACCACAAATACCAACAGTGCTGCATGAGAATTCTACATTTTCCTAATCTGTTCATTCTCCCAGTCTCTAAACTGACTGTAGTTGTTTTCTGTCCCTAATCTTCAACACCTTCTCCTCTTACACACTCCTAGCCAATAACCTCCTGTATTATTTTATGTAGACATAGAAGCTATGTTTAGAGAATCACCTTATCTTTCCACCAGAAAGTGTCCCTTCCTACCCACATCTGTGCCCATAATTCTGTGCTTTTCCTCCTGTTCTTCATTTGTGCATGTTCTTTATTTCTGCGTGGAATCTCACCCCTTCTCAAAAACTTTGTACAAATTCCCTAGAGACTAGTCCTCAGCCCCTTTCTTTTCTGTAAACACTTACTCCTTAGGGGCTTTCATGTCATCCCATTGTTTTAAGGATACATTGGTGTCTCAAAGGATGACCACACATCACCCTTGAAGTGTCTGTTCCTTACCCTGAATGCTCAATTCAGTAGCAAGACCTCTTGAGCTCTATTTTCAAAATATATCTTAGGACAAAGATTTTATAATGCCATTTATACGAAGTACCTAAAATAGGCAAATGCATAAAGATAGAAAGTAGAACTAGAGTGGCTACTAAGGGTTAGGGGAGGGGGTAATGAGTAATGGGGAGTTAGTGTTTAATGAGTACGGAGTTACAGTTTGGAATGATGAAAACGTTCTGGAGATAAATGGTGGTGATCGTTGCACAAAAATGATCTGAATGTATTTAATGAAACTGAATTGCACACTTAAAAATCGTTAAAATGGTAAATTCTAGGTTACGTATATTTATTTTACCACAATTTCAAAAACAAAGCTTTGTCTTCTGTGTATGTGTGTGTCTGTGTGTGTGTAAGTGTGTGTGTGTTCCCCCAAGTAAGTCCCCTGGTATCTGGGTCTGTGCCTGTCTCCTACTTTGCACTCCAGACTTCTCCCTAACTGGGTCCTTGCTTGTCAATATGCCCATGTGTCACTAACTGCCTTGATAATCTAGCAAGGGCCTGGTGTTTTCATGAATGGGATGTGATGTGTCCCTGACAATCTGCCAAAAAACTAGCATCTGATGGTGGCTTCTCCAGCATCTCTGGCATCCTGACCATCTGCCACATCCTGCTCTTCATCTCCGCAGTGCTGGGCTCTCCTCCTCACGGAGGCTAGGCTGCTGTCCTTAAGCCTCTCTGGGCTTCCCCTGCAGTGCTCCCCCCCACCCCATGCACACACACACACACACACACACACACGCAAAATCTAACCACTTTCTACTACCTCCACTGCTGCCATCCTTTTTCAAACCAGTTATCTCTCACCTGCATTATTGCAATAGCCTCCTGAAGGCATTTCCTTGTTTTTAATCTTGCTCTCTACCTCAGTCTAATCTCTACGTACAATAGCAGAGTGATATTTTAAATAATAAGGGAGATCCTATAATGTCCCAGATCCAATCTTGGTTAGAATAAGCTCCAACTCTTTACCAAGCTTTCCCTGCTCCTTACTGAACACCTGGTGGCTTAGTTTCTGCTTTCACTCTCCACAGAATGCTCTTTCACAGCCGGCCGCTCGCTTCATTCAGGTTGTTGCATAAATGATACCTCCTCATAGAGGCCATTCCTGATCACCTAATGGAAACTGTCCTCCCAATGCACACGTGTGCATGCATGCAAGTGCACAGATAGATGCCTTACTCTGCTTTATTTTTCTCGAAAGCACTTTTTAAAAACTATTGGCCATCACACAGTCAGTCGTTTTCTTACTTATTACTCTGGTTGCCCCCCTTGAGGTAAGCTCAATGAATTGTTCATTGCTGCTATTCTAGACCTTAACTATGACTGGAACTTAATAGGAATTCAATAAGTATTTATTTACTAAAGGAATGACTGAAATTGTTCCTTGCATATTAAATTTGAAGTTTAAAAAACTGTAGATGGAAGAGCATTGTGAGGCAGGTAACTGCTCACGTCTGAAAGGCTTCTCTTTTATAAACAAAGCCCATCACTAACTGATGATGTTTCAGTACTGACTGTTGGCTGTAGAAATGCATGGGAGAGGAGGGACAATGAAAGTCAGAGTGTGGAGAAAAAGGTCAAACACTGGTGCTTGGAGTATGTTTTCAGTGATCATTGTCATGTTGATGAAAAGCATTTGTGAGTCTCCTGAACAGGATTCACTTAATGTTTAGGAGAAATATTCTTCAGAAGATTATACCATTTATGTAAGAAAACAGGCTCATTGATAGGAAACTACAGTATGCAGGTCACCCCTTAGTGATGAGGGGGAATGGCACTTTAGCAAGGAAATGCTCAGGGGGGTTCACACCTCCCTGGGGCCATCCTGAGTGTAACAGGTGGTAGACACTGTTATTGTGGCAGTGTTTCATTTTCAGGAAATTGAATTCCACATTTGTAAATTAGATTTCCTAAACATCTGAAGCAGGAAATGAAAAAGTAAATGGAATTTTTAGGATAAACTTATAGAATAAAATTTTATTTTTAATTAATTATTTTTTTTTTGAGATGGAGTCTTTCTCTGTCACTCAGGCTGGAGTGCAATGGCACCATCTCGGCTCACTGCAACCTCTGCCTCCAGAGTTCAAACGATTCTCCTTCCTCAGCCTCCCGAGTAGCTGGGATTACAGGCGCCTGCCACCATGCCCAACTAATTTTTGTATTTTTAGTAGAGACGGGGTTTCACCATGTTGGCCAGGCTGGTCTCGAACTCCTTACATTGTGATCCACCTATCTTGGCCTCCCAAAGCGCTGGGATTACAGGTGTGAGCCACTGTGCCTGGCCATAAAATTTTATTTTTAAAAGGAAGAACCACAAAGTGTCCATGTCAGAAAGTAGATTTGCTGTTCTAAATTGCTGACTGAGGATTGCATTAAAGGTTTGTATTCTGCCGTTTTTCATGTTAAGACCAGGTCCACTTTTTGCCTGTCTTTGTGTCTTTGTCGGTGCTGTTCTGGAAGCCTTTGTGTTCTCTGTGAGCATTTTCTGCTGTTAACTGAATGGAGACCTCTAAGGTCCTGCTTTGTCTACTTCAAAGAGCCTCGGTCACTCCCTACCCTCTAAGGAGCTTGCCGCTCCGCCCAACTTTGGGGGCTGAGTACAGTAATGAGGGAAGTTGACCTAATGACTTATGAGTCATCCACTTATAGGGCGACTCATTATCTCAGTTTGCCCAGACTGAGGGGACCCAGGGATTTGGGACTTTCACTGCTAAACCTAACAAAGTCCCAGGCAAACTGAGACAAGTTGATCACCCTACCACTATTAAGTTCAGGGGTAGAACTGCTATAGGAGCTAACTCTTGACATTCACTACAGCTCATGCATAAATTCCTTACCTTGGGCCTTTTCACTTCCTGTGACTTCAGAATTTCTCCTGGGCTTCTATAACTCTCCTCTTACCATTTAATTATTAATATATTCACTGGAAGAGGAGCCTGTGGGCCTCTATGAAGCCACAAATACAGTGCCAAAAGTAAGTCCTGTGGTACCTGGATCTGTGCTTCTCCCCTCCTTTGTACTCTAGACTCCTGACGGGTCCCTGCTTGTCAATGTGCCCATGTGCCACTACCTGCCTTGATAATCTAGCAAAGGTTTGGTGTTTCCATAAATGGAATGTGACGTGTCCCTGATGATCTACCCAAGGACTAGTATCTGGTGGTGACTCCTCCAGCATTCCTGACATGCTGACCATCCACCGTGGCCTGCTGTTCAGCTCCATGCTGCTGGCCTCTGCTCGTCAGGGAGGCCAGGCCACTGTCCACGAGCCTCCCTGGGCTTCCCCTGCAGTGCCATCCATATATGCAGCAGCTCTGCCATTTCTGAAGAAAGGCACCCCTCCAGGCATGTACATTGCAAAAGGGCACTCCCTCTGGGATGATCAATTAGAAAAAGGCACCCCCTTTCTCTAGGCATTCTGGAAGGCACTAAGGCTTGACTAAAACCTAGGCTCGGGCTGGGTTTTAACTCCAGCTCCCATCTCCTTTGCTGGGTGCATAACATACACAAACACATACCTAGGCCTGCTACCCACACTACTGGCTAACCAGCCCAGCTGCCACTAGGGCCTGCCACAATGACATGCTTTGCCTGTCTGGACTGATTTTGTCTTATTACCGAGTACTGAACTTGACTCTGAATTCATTCCTTGTTTCCTTGCTCTCATCCTCTTCAGCTTCCAGCTCAGTCCTATTTAAGCTCTCATTCTTAACCTGATGGTGTACAGAAAGTCATGCTGTAGCTTATAAAAACCTAAATAGATAACACTGATTACATAACATTTGCCCATTCTATCAAGTACTGTAATGGAACTCAATTTTAGTATTTACAGCAAAACCTACCACCCACTGATCACAGTGCTTTGTTACATTTGATCTCTGCTGGTCTCTGTATATTTTCTAGTCTTTTCTACTCTTTGTTTCCAGAAGATGTTCAGCTTGGGATAATAACACTTGTGTTTCTTCTTTCCAAAGACAGTTGGGGAAGGAAATTTCCTAATATAATTTTTATTTCAGACCTAGGCCAAAATTTATTATTTCAGGTTTCACTGTGAAAAATATGAAACCACAAAACATGACACTTAAACAGTAGCGGTCCGTAAAAGGTGGGACCAGAAAACAGAGTGTAGGAAGGAGAAGCTGTGGTACGATAAATCTAACATCCCAGTTTTTGGAGGAAGGTGGCTATGGCAATGAAGACCCATTTGGGGCAGGTGCAGAGAAAAATCTAGAGAAGGGAAAAGTGATTTGGAAAAGTTGAATCACAGTACATAGAACCTCTGAAAACTCATCTAGCCAAAGGGAAACTTTTGTTTTTTGGAATTGTAGGCTTTGGAATTTCAATCAATTAGATCAAAGTTTCCCTGATGGGACATCTAATTACCACAAAGTTTGAGCTTGCCATGCATCCTCACCTGTTACTTTATAAAAACGAATTGAATTTTATTTTGTGAGGCGGGACAGTAGATTGCTTTCATACCTAAATTGCATTTAAATGCAAGCCACTTAGTGATCTGTGGAGTGTTGCTGTTTTGATGATGCTACCTTTCAGTTAAAACAAACGTTTACACAACAAATACAGCAAATAGAGATTCTTATGCGCTTAAGAGATAATATTAGTGTTAACTATGTACTATGTGGTTCACATATACATCTATCTATATCTAAATCCATATGTATCTAGAGACAATGAGTACATACTTAAAATTCAGACAATTAAAATTTCATGAAGATAGTTTCACATGATGCTTTAGCTTAGAGAGTAAATGTTCAATTTCTTTGAAATGCCTTTGCACAGCTAGATTGGTGCTAAGATCAAAATCTGACTCTTTTGCTTTTCTGTTTAGCCACCAAAAAAAGCTTAATAGAAACATTTTCTCTTAATAAATAGAAACATTTCTGTTTAGCCACCAAAGAAAGCATAATAAATAGAAACATTTTCACATGATGCTTTAGCTTAGAGAGTGAATGTTCAATTTCTTTGAAATGCCTTTGCACAGCCAGATCGGTGCTAAGATCAAAATCTGATTCTTTTGCTTTTCTGTTTAGCCACCAAAAAAAGCTTAATAAATAGAAACTTTTCTCCTGAGAGTACCATGCAGATGATGAAGGAAAAGTTTGAAGAGAAAGTTTATCTGCATACACATACCCCAGATGGAGTTGAATTTTTCACACATGATACATAAGCTGGAGTCACTAATTGTGTAATTACTTCTTACGCCTCCAATTGTTCTGCTCTGGATGGCTTCCTCTCATTCTAAGCTCTGGCCCAGTAGAAATAAAGGTTCATGTTTAAAACTTGCTCAAGTTTTTATTACATTGCTGCATGGTGTACTTAAAGTTATTCATTTTCAGCATACTTCCTACGAGCCATGCTAGTGGGAATAACCGCTACTTACTTGTGTTTATCTTCTGGAGTGAAATATGCTTTTCCAGTTGTCTCCGAAGTTTCACCTCTGCTCCATATTTTCCAGTGGTCCCGTTGTCAGCCAGAATGAAGTGGGAATGCATGCTGTTGAGAACAGTGAGCTTGCTCATGGGATTGGACATGGTCTGGTATGGCCGGACAACCTGCAGGGTATCAAATGGAAGAGGCAGAAGTCAGAAAAAAAGAACACAAGATATGAAAAAGAGAATCAGACAGAGGAAAGAGAGAAAGAAAGAACATCAGTTCTGTAGTACAGTCAAAGTACAGTCTACATTTTTTTCTTAGTATTGCTTTGGGTAGAGGCAAGATTTATGGCAAAAGTTATTCAAAGCAAGACTGTGCTTAAATCACAGAGCCCTCAGAAATGATGCTGCATATCTACAACTATCTGATCTTTGACAAACCTGACAAAAACAAGAAATGGGGAAAGGATTCCCTATTTAATAAATGGTGCTGGGAAAACTGGCTAGCCATATGTAGAAAGCTGAAACTGGATCCCTTCCTTACACCTTATACAAAAATTAATTCAAGATGGATTAAAGTCTTAAATGTTAGACCTAGAACCATTAAAATCCTACAAGAAAACCTAGGCAATACCATTCAGGACATAGGCGTGGGCAAGGACTTCATGTCTAAAACACCAAAAGCAATGGCAACAAAAGCCAAAATTGACAAATGGGATCTCATTAAACTAAAGAGCTTCTGCACAGCAAAAGAAACTACCATCAGAGTGAACAGGCAACCTACAGAATGGGAGAAAATTTTTGCAACCTACTCATCTGACAAAGGGCTAATATCCAGAATCTACAATTAACTCAAACAAATTTACAAGAAAAAAACAAACAACCCCATCAAAAAGTGGGCAAAGGACATGAACAGACACTTCTCAAAAGAAGACATTTACGCAGCCAAAAAACACATGAAAAAATGCTCATCATCACTGGCCATCAGAGAAATGCAAATCAAAACCACCGTGAGATACCATTTCACACCAGTTAGAATGGCCATCATTAAAAAATCAGGAAACAACAGGTGCTGGAGAGGATGTGGAGAAATAGGAACACTTTTACACTGTTGATGGGACTGTAAACTAGTTCAACCATTGTGGAAGTCAGTGTGGTGATTCCTCAGGGATCTAGAACTAGAAATACCATTTGACCCAGCCATCCCATTACTGGGTATATACCCAAAGGACTATAAATCATGCTGCTATAAAGACACATGCACACGTATGTTTCTTGCGGCACTATTCACAATAGCAAAGAGTTGGAACCAACCCAGATGTCCAACAACGATAGACTGGATTAAGAAAATGTGGCACCTATACACCATGGAATACTATGCAGCCATAAAAAATGATGAGTTCATGTCCTTTGTAGGGACATGGATGAAACTGGAAACCATCATTCTCAGTAAACTATCGCAAGGACAAAAAACCAAACACCGCATGTTCTCACTCATAGGTGGGAATTGAACAATGAGAACTCATGGACACAGGAAGGGGAACATCACACTCCGGGGACTGTTGCAGGGCTGGGGGAGGGGGGAGGGACAGCATTAGGAGATATACCTAATGCTAAATGACGAGTTAATGGGTGCAGGAAATCAACATGGCACATGGATACATATGTAACAAACCTGCACATTGTGCACATGTACCCTAAAACCTAAAGTATAATAATAATAATAAAAAAAAGACTGTGCTTAAATGAGTATTTATTTATTTACTGAAATGTGGCAGAAAATAGAGATGGTGCTCTCATTGTACTAAAAAACTGGCATGCCAATGATTGTTTCATTTTCAAGTCAACCTTGTATTTGCTAATGATCCCAAAATAATTTTACAATCTAGTTATTTTGTTTCTTTCCTTTCTCTGTCATGTCCATACTTTAACAGGCACAGCAGAACAATTATAATTCTGGAGATGGTGGCAGGGGGCTAGGAGAAATGTGATCCTTTCTGTCAATGCCATTCAGTAGTTTGAAGGTCTGTTATTTAAAATCAACATTGTTCTTACTAGATACCTTATTTAGGTGGAAATCTGAATATAAAATAATTGTCTCATGAGACAGATATGAATCAGGCCCAAAATGTTCAACTCTGTCCCATTCTACCTTTGTTGTTGTTATTTTAATTTCATGGTGAATTACACTACTTAAAATAGAGCAATTTCAGTGTGCCCTTCCAGATTTTTTTTTTGTATAAAAAGAACAGCAATACCTATTGTGAGCTAGTTGCTCATACATGTCATCTATATTCCTTGTGATGATCCTGCAAAGTAGATGCTATTGTGTTCATTTTGTAGGCAAAGAAATCAAGAAATGGAGAGGTAAAGTAAGTTTTCTGAAAGTCTACCACACACGCAATCAGAATTCATACCCAGGTCTGCCTGATTCCAAAATCTATGCTTATTTTCCTTTCCCACACTGCTTAGACCCAGTGGAAACATAAGATGATGGGTTGGAAATCTACTCCTAAAATATTATGTAAGAACTGCACTCAAGAAAATAGAAAGAGAATATTCAACAGGCTAATTGTTACATGGTCTCAGCACAGCTATCACTGTACTGAATCATCAAAATTGACAGGAAAGAAATAAATGCTACTGAATTTTTATGTTTTTGCCGTTATGGAGTGTGTACATTAATTATAGAATTGAGATGCTCTTGTTCTTTTTCAGTATGTAATAGCTCATTATGAAAAGCTGTAGTAAGATGGAGTAGTTAGGAATTACAAAGTGATTTATAAGGGCAGTCCTCAATAGTGAAGAACTCACGTAAGTCATTTTTAGACCTTGATACTGATTCAAAATCCCACATTTCTATGTGTCTGGTAAATAAAATGTACTCAATAAATAGTGAATGAATGAATGAATAGGCAAACTTGAGACAGACATGCTCTTGTTCAACACTGAAAAAAAATCCTTTCTTTTCTGAATTGAGGATCTAATTTAAATGTAAAATGTGTATATAATTCTAAGCTTCTGAAAAAGGCTTCAGTCCTATTAATATATAGGACTTTTTTATTAATACAGCATTAATTTAATGTAGTATTGCTATAATGTTAATTTGTCAATGTAGCATTAATGTAGCATTTGTTAATGCAGCATTAATATAAGGTTAATTCACAGCTTCATTTTAGTTGGCTCTTATTGATAAAAGAAATCTATAACTTTTTGATTATTGTCTCTAGTAATTTTGTGGAGCAGTAATCAATTACTGCTTTGTCTAGATGATTGCATAAGAGTCCCCGAAACACAGAGACAGTGGTTTGCTCACCCCATCCTGAGCTCGCTATCACTGGAAGAGTAGGTTGCTTGTGGTTAAAATTTCCATTTTGTTGCTACTTGTTTTTTATCATAAAACATTCATTCTATAGCAGAGTGCAAGTTAATAAATATTAATGCTTTACTGAAAGAGGCTCAGCAGAAAGACTCTCCTGTTCTTAAAGTGCCTCTGCATTGTGCTTGTAGACAAAAGAAAATGCTTTAGTTACTGTTCTCTCTTTTCTAGTAGCAGTTCCTGCAAGACTCCTTGAGAAGGAGGGGTAAGACCCAAGCAGTCTGTGAGAGGCAGGGGACAGTGGGTTTTCTAGAGGTTAAACTGTATGTAATAGTGAACACTAAGCATTTGTGCTGGCTGAGACATAAGCCCATGTTTTTTAATTCCTGTGACCTATTTAAAGACTATCAGTGAAAGTGAAATTTTCAAATGAATAAAGGAATGAAAATAATTCTCAGCCAAGCTGATGTATTCGCCACAATCTAAGAATAAAAGAAGAAAATTAAATAATCTATGTTCTATATATAGTATCTGTATTCTAAGGACATGGGTGCTCCAGTCTTCTGACTTTTGACCTTCTTTTCTTGTGAAACATAGCTCAGCGGCTCTTTGGGAATACTGTACATCTGAATTGCTCATGGCAAAAGAGTCAAATTTACAGTTTCATTCATGAATTTCAATTTCTTCATCTTACTGATCCCCGTTTCTTTTGATCTTATGTGGAAGCCAGTCAAGTGTGGTCATATTTTGGCAGAGAGTTTGTCTGCTGAATAATAAGGGATAAAAATCGAAAAATAAGTAGAGTGTCCTAATTTAGTTTTCAGTCATCATTGGAGAAAGATGTGCTGAATCCTGGAATAATTCTGAACATACGAATTGTGGAAATTTGTTTGAATCTCAGTTTTGCTAATGACTGGGTGAATCTGAGTCTCACTTTTTTAATCTGCAGAAAGGAAAAGATAAAACCACTTACCTCTTGGGGAGTAGTTGAGATTATATGTGCAAAGTACCTGGCACTATGCCAAGCTCATAGCAGGCATTCTATAAATGTTAATTCCTTCTCCGGCTCTGCTCTATTTTACCAACTATAAGCTGATTTTCCAATTGTAAACTAGTGATCAAAATGAAATGATATGAAACAAATCAGTGACTTTTGTTTTGCATGAGATAGAAATCAACGTAAGTAAAGAAAAAAATCAGCAGTCTGTTGGCAAAATATGCAAAGTGCGTTTTCTTCGCCATGTCCTCCCAGGCATCTAAGAGGGTGATGGTCTGAAACTATTTGCTAATTACTGAAAAGTTAGAAATAACTTCCCAAATACCTCAAAGGAATACAGTTTGGTCTAACTTGCCTACAAAATCCATTTAATATTCTACATAGCAAATGTACCAGCAATCTATTTTTGTTTGAGTTATAATTTACATATCTAAAAAGATTTGCTGATCTTCCTGTTATGCTTTCCAAATTGAAAAAATAATGTATTTTAATAACATGAATACAAATGAATTTTTTCCTCTGAAAAGACTTTAGAAGTAATGCAGCCATTTTCATTGTTAAGAGATTGTAAAATATGACTTTTTATTTTTTGTGGAATTTTGTGTGTGTGTGTAAGAACAATTTGATGTGTTCATGATTTGTAGGTATATTGGATTACTGTGGCATGTTTCTCAGCCAGGCTTTCCTGAGAAATTAAGTCCTACTGCCCCACAGCATCCATTGCATGTAATAGATCACTTTCTTTCCCAAGAACATAGGATGATCCAGGTTATGTATTATCTTTGGAGAATCGAGAAGACAGTCACTCAAACAATTTCCTGTTTTGCAGTTCAGATAGGAAACCTGAGTTGAGAAAGGCTGAATGGTGTCTGAAAGGGCTTCATATCAGGTGAACTTTTATAGTTGGTAAATACAGTAGTATGATGGGTAGAAAAAAAATAGAACGAATAAGACCTACTATTTGATAGCACAGTAGGATGACTACAGTCAACAATAACTTAATTATATATTTTAAAATAATTTAAAGGATGTAACTGAATTATTTGTAACTCAAAGGATAAATGCTTGAGGGGATGACAACCCCATTCTCCAGGTTGTGCTTATTTCACAGTGCATGTCTGTATCAAAACATCTTATGTACCGCATAAATATATATACCTACTATGTACTCACAAACATTTTTCAAAATTAAAAATTAAAAAATGTAGTAGTATGTATATCTAGAAGAGAAATTTGCTTAGAAATGGATGTTAGACACTTAGTACTCTTTGAGCATCGTGGGCCAGAATACCTGTAAGCAATGACATTTGCTTCTCTTTCTTGTTCCTCAAGAGTAAATGAGAGAATTCTTGCCTCATTAATCCATTGTACACCTTTTAATACTGGCTGACTGATAAAATTCTGGTTCTGAGGCCTCTGTATACTTTAACTTTGAAACAAAGAGGCCCTCTGAAGTGAAGTGGGAGCTGTTTAAGGGGTGAATGGAGGTAAAGCCCTTTTATAGAAGGCATTAGTAGGGACATCATCATTCCCAGGAAGGGACTGATTCAGAGACACTATAACACAGCCTTCAGTCATGGGCTGGTGGCAGAGTGCTTCATTTGTGTTTTCTGTATGGGCTTAAATCAGTGATTCAGAAGCTAATCTAAGAACACTGCTTGAGTTTTCCTAACTATTTTCAAGCGTTTTTGGTCTCACCCAGAAGTAGTAAACAGGAAGTCAGGAGATGGGTGTTCTAGCTCTAGTTCTTCTAGTTACTAATTTCTAACATTGGGCAAGTCTGTGAATTCATTCATTTGTTTACTTATTAAGAATTTCTTGAGGAAATATAGTGTGTGATAAATATTATGCTGGCTTGAAGAGATACACAATCATGCATCTTGGTAATATCTCACAATAAGTGTTCAAAACAGATTCACTGAAAGAAACTTTTGGACAATAGTTTTTCCATCTGTAAATTAGAGGACTTGACTAATTTCTGTTTCCTGCCTCTAAAATTGAGTCTGGACAGCCTGTATTAAACAGTGCTTTTGCTCTTTTCAAGTTAACGCAGAATAGTGACCTTTAATGTGTGTTGGCTACGGAAAGAAAAGTAGTTCTTTCATGTCCTGTGGTCTCTTCCATTTTATGGTGCTTTCTGAAATGAGAGGGCAGTTTGATGACCTGGGACTAGTTTTCCAGACAGAATTGAATTGGACTACATCAGGTTTTTGTGCCATCAATCACAGACCTTCTGCAATCCCAAACCTCATTACCTACTGAATTGTGTACCAACATGCTCCAGGCAAGCAGCAGGGTAGCGGATGTGTGGCCCAAACAATCATTCTTTCCTAATAGCACCACCATTTTAATTTAGGCTGAAAAATATTAGCATTTATTGATCATTTATTGCATGCCAGGTACTGTGATGAACAATTTCCCAAGGATTAACCCATTGATGGCATACTTTATAGGTGGAAAGAACTATAGGGGCTCAAAGAGGTGAGGTATCTTGGTCAAATTTGCCCCACTAATCCTACTCTTTTCTCTAAATCCCATGTAGATTTTAAGAGGGAAGGCAGAGGACCCAGTCTGATTGTAAATTTGTAGAGGATATTAGGGTTGGTTTTGCTGCTGGACATTTTTATCAGTGGCTCAGCTGGGCATGAAAGTCCTTCTGACAGCTGATCAGATCATTTCCAGATGAGCCATCTAGAACTGTATGTATACAGAGGTCAGGAAAGCCACCAGCAGGCAACAAAACGGCATTGTGCTTTGGAGAGAGAGAAACAAAAGGAGTGGGGAGATTCTCTTAGGATCAGGCATCTGTTTCTGGGAGGGAAGATGGGATACCGCTCAGAGGTGGGAAGGAACCTCTGCATCTGAGATAAAGGAACATGGGGACTGAGAGAATGAAATGAAAAAAAGAAAGGCTCTGTGTGTCCTCACAATTATAGCGAGGCCAGAGCTAGCAGAGACACTGGCTAGTTACTGCCCACTCAGGCACCTCGGCTGTAAGGATAGGTGTAGAGCAGGGTCCTATTGAAACCCAGATGCCACCTTTCAGCTTGGCAATCCAAACTAGAGACCAGCAGACCCAGGGATCCATTTCCAAAGAGTGCCCACATACATTAGCAGTGTGAATCCCCCTGAAATCTGTGGGTGGAATAATTATGTCTTTCTGCAGCACTTTGAAAATGTGTCCCTTAAGTTGCACACTGCAGAGCAGCACAGTCCTCATTTCATGCTTTCCACACAAATGGACTTGCTCCCTTTGCCCAGTCCTGAGGGGAACCCTTTACCATTCAGCTACAGAACCTACTGGCAGTGGGAAAAGGCTCTTGAGTTCTGAAAGGAGGTTACATCCTTTAGAAATCACCATGTATGAGTGGGGTGATTAAAAAATATCTCCAGCAATTCTTTGAAACTCCTTCCTAGTCTAGGTTGGACTCAGTGACTCACTTCTAAGGGATAGAATAAAACAGAAGTGATAGTGTGTGGCTTCGAAAACTGGGTCATAAAAGGGTTTCTCTTAGCTCTCTCTCACGTTACTTACTCTGGGGGAAGCCAGTGGCATGTGTGAAGATGATGGAGCAGCCCTGTAAAGAGGTCCACATGGCAAGGAACTCCTGAATAAGTCATCTTGGAGGAGGATACTGCAGCTCGATCCAAAGCCTCAGATGGTGCAGCCCCAACTGCCATCTTGGCTGTGCCCTCAAGAGAGAGCCCAGGCCAGAACCACTCAGACAAGCCACTCATACATTCCTGGCCGTCAGAAACTGTGAGATCATCAATGTTTGTTGTTTAAGCCTGATATAGTTTGAGCGCTTGTCTCTCCCAGATCTCATGTTGAAATGTAATCCCCAAAGTTGGAGGAGAGGCTTGGTGGGAAGTGTCCGGGTCATGGGGGTAGACCCTTCATGAATCACTTGGTGCCCTTCCCATGGTAATTAGGGAGCTCTTGCTCTGTTAGTGCACATGAGAGCTCTTTGTTTAAAAGAGCCTGGCATTTCTCTTGCT
Organism: Hylobates moloch; assembly: GCF_009828535.3. Taxonomy (NCBI): domain Eukaryota; kingdom Metazoa; phylum Chordata; class Mammalia; order Primates; family Hylobatidae; genus Hylobates; species Hylobates moloch. The sequence goes on from NW_026652285.1 coordinate 43,852,941, forward strand.
CCCTCTCTCGTTATGTGGTGTGCCAGCTCCCCCTTTGCCTTCTGCCATGAGTGGAAGCTTCCTGAGGCCCTCGCTAGGGGCAGATGCAGGCATTATGTTTCTCTTACAGTCTGCAGAACCCTCAGACAAATAAACCTCTTTTCTTTATAAACTACTCAGTCTCAGGTATTCCTTTATAGCAATGCAAGAATCTACTAATGCAAAGCCATTACTTTTGAGGTACTTTTTTTTACATAACAATAGCTAACATAATAGTATATTGATATTATCATTATTATCTGCTTGCTTCTTTAAGGCTTCAAAATGTGTCTTCTCCTCTTTGTTCTAAACTGGTTGATGCATCATAGTTTCATAAGCTCTAGTCCCCATCCCCTTGCCACCCCGAGTCCTCTGCCTGGCATTCCTTCCCTGGGCTCTAATCAGTTCTGGTTTCTGTTCCACTGGGGTGACTAACATCCTCCATCACTCTCCTCACACCTCTGACCCGAATACCATCCCTTCTCCATGTGGCAGGTGATCCAACTCCTGCTCCTACATGCTTGCCAGTTGGGTAACCTTAAGCAAGTTATTTATCCTCCATGTCTCATTGTCTCCATATGTACACAGAGAATAATAATAATCACCCCATTGAAGTATTATAAGTATTATAATACTTATAATGTTCTGTGAGCTAGAAAACTCATAGAACAATGAAATATGATCTCAAGCAAATAAGAGCTGTTATTAACATAGAGAAGCAGTATTGGTCTCTATACTGCAAAGGATAATGGCTAAGAATATGGTCTGGGGAGCTTGGTGGCCTAGGTTTAAATCCCAGAAACATCCTTTACCAGTTATAGAACATTGGGAAGATGATAGTAATGCTAAAAATGATGACTTCTGAATGCCACTATGAGAATTAAACAAGTTTATCTACGTAAAAGTGCTTAGAAGGGTGCTGACAGTAAGCTCTACAGAAGTGTGAATATTATTTTAGTTGTTGTTGGGGCTATCGTTATTATTTCAGTGACAAATGATAAACCTCCAGGTTAAAACTCCTTCAACACCCTGACACCAATCTTCCACATGTATACTGTCTCCCATTCTCCTTCAGTGACAAGTGTACCCGCAGCTGATCTTTCCTCCTTAGCTCTGGGCCCCATCACCTCATGGCCCTTGTAGGAGTTATCACTTACCACCTCTCTGTCCCTATGTCCCTTTCTACCATCGGCACATAAACAAACTCCAGTCTCCCCCATCTTAAAGGAAAAATTCCCCCACACTGTGGCTCCCTTTGACTACCTGGATCTCTCCCCCTCACAGCCAAAACCTCTAAGAGGTCTCTGCCAACTCTGCTTCTCCACTTCTCCCTCCTGAACCCATTGAAGATTGCTGCCTTGTCACCATTCTTCTGAAACAGCTTTGACCAGTAATGCCAGTGATATCCATCTTGATGAAATGGATGGGCACTTCCAGGTCTCTGCCTTCCTTAGCCTCTTGATAGAACTTGGCATTGCACTCTACACCCTCCTTCAGAAGCACACTCTTCTTTTCGCTTGCATGACTCCCTCTGACTTTGCTTCCACAGACACTTCTCTGGTCTCCTTTGCAGGCTGCTTGTCCTCTGCTCATCCATTAAAAGCTAGAGACCATGAGGATCCCGGGGTAAGCCGTCCTTTTCCTCATCTGTACACTCTCCCATCCACCACAATGACTTTAATTGCCATCTGTATGAGATGCCTTCCAAATCTAAGTGTGTAGCCAGATCATACTTCTAAACTTCTATCTCACATAGTCACTGGCCTGCCAGATATTTTCATGTAGGTAGATATCTCAAAGGAAAGTCAAAATCAACATGCCCAGATCCAAACTCATCATTGTTCTCACTAGAACCGCATTCCCCACGTAAGTGAATGTGACTAAGGCAGTTAGCTCCAAACCTGAATGTGGTCCAGGATCAGCAAGCATTGGCTCTGTCTGGTATAATTATAACAGATTTGGGCGAGTGTCCTTGTCTCCGACCTTTTCCTCGCACATCCCCAGATACATCTTATCTAATCTAATCGTAAAAATCCAATCAACTCCATGCCAGGGCCACTCCTGGGAAGTTTTCTGAGCTTGTAATATGAAGTCATATTTGGCTTGCCTCAGAAATAAGTAACAAATGTACTGACTTGATAACTACATTAAATTAGCAATCAATTGTCTTATTGGACTTGATGTTTCCTGACTTGAAACATAAAGATGGCATCAAAAGAGCACTTTCCAATTAAACATAAGAAACCTTACAGGCTATAAAACTTGGAGAAATAAATCTATAGTTTAGGGAAAATAGAAGACATCATTGAATATGAAGATAATTTAATAGCCACACAAGATGATGTGTTGTAAATCTACCCAAACACAATTTCCATCCTCAAGTTAAAATGGAAGGTGCTTTGTCTTTTGATTATGTCTGGGTTTTTAAATTGTTATGTGTCTTGTTAATCTAGATTTCAGAGAAGACAAATAATCAAGGCCTCAGAAACTCTTCATTTACCTGACACAAATCTGGTCAGATTGTTTTCTAAAGTAGGAAATCTAAATTCAAACTGTGTCATATGAAAATTATATTTCATTGGAAGTTCCTTCTTGACTTTATACTGGTGATACTTTCAGAATCCTCTATCCAAGTCAAGATCCTCTAGGGACAAAGAAAGGGGCTCCGGTCATGCATCGAGTCTATCTCTGAGTTCAGTTTACAGTCACAGATATGTGCCAATATCTCAACCAACAATAAAGACACACTATCATTGAATATTTTCCAACATCTTACTTGACATACATATATTTAAGAAAATGGGCATTAGAGACAGTTGGATCTTGGTTTTGATCCTTGTTTACTCAACTGTAAAGGGGGTATAATACATACCTTGTAAAGCTAATATATGCAATCACAGAGCATAGTCAAATAAGAGCTCAATAAATTATAATTACTATTATCATGATTATGCTCATAGAAATTGTATGAAGACAGGCAAAGTAAGTGTTTTTATAGAGATGAAGAAACCAAATCTTACAGAGTTTAAGTGGCATGTCACTATGTCATGTTCATACATACTATGACATTAAGGGTTAACAAGAAATAAACAATTCAGTCCTCATTTTGGGGAGTTTTTAATTAAGTCGGTACAATGGACTGAATGTTTATGTCCCTTCTTCCCCCAAATTTATATGTTGAAATTCAAACTTCCAAGGCGATAGTGAGGAGAGGGGACCTTTGGAGGTGATCAGGTCATGAGGGTGGGGCCCTATGAATGGGATTAGGGCCTTATAAAAGGGACCCCAGAGAGATCCCTATCTCTTTCTACCATGTGAAGACACAGCAGGAAGGTGCTGTCCAGCCTCCTAAATTGTGGAAAAATAAATTTCTATTGTTTATAAGCCCCCTGGTCTGTGGCATTTTGTTATAGAAACCTGAAAAGACTAAGCCAGCTGGGGAGGAAGAAGACAGCTGTGGTAACATTACAATCAGGGATATGATGTTAAGTGTGAAGTTAGTCAGGAAAGATGTCCTGGTGCAAGCGAGCCTTGAGCTAAATTTGATGAAGTGTAGGATTGTGGATAGTAATAGAGGAGAGGGATGGTAGAAATAATATGGAGAAACCACAGAGGTGGAGTCAGCCTCAATAACTGAAACAGTGTATGTTTTCAGGCCTAAGTGGCAGGGGATAAAATGATTATCATCTCAGTATTCATAGCCTTATTCCTCACCAAAATCTGTTGTTTGATCTATTAATTGAGAAAAGAAGGGCTTGGTTAAACAGAATGGATAATATTTAAATTTAAAACATCAAGGTTAGTGCTATCCCTCAGATGGGTAGATCACACATCTTTCAAAAGCTTTAGAGAAAGGCCTGTTTCCATCCCACACCGTTTTACCTCCACACCCAAGAGGCCGCTCCCTCACCTTCCACCTTCCACCTTGAGTTGCTATCTAAGAAAACAGTTTTACATCCAGATGCTTGGTTAAAAAATGTCCCCACTGTAGTCACAATCATGTGATGCAGCTTGGGGGTAGGATTCGAGATGAAGTTGTGATAAAGTTGTGAAGTAGGTAAGATTTATCATTATGTGTTCCATAATACTTATTTTCCCTGTAGCTTGAATTTCATCATGCCCAATCCATCTTCATCAATATTTACTGAGCACCTACTGAGTGTGAGGCTCTAAGTTGGGTTCTGAGAATCCAAAGACAAACGCTCTACACTTAAGTAACTTGAAGCCCAGCGATGAGATGAGACCTGAAGGGAGGTGAATGTTTCAGAATATCTAGAGGCACACTCAAGGACAAGTAAGTTTTCTTCTTTATCTTTAGGACTAGTATTTGCCTCTCTAGTGCCATCCTAAAGGGATTAAGATGAATAGCAATTGCTGCACTCACTACTTCTATCAATAAATAAAATAATTCTAGTAGTACTTGAATGTTCAGCTTCTAAAAGTGAAGCTTCTCATCTGAGAGCCAGCCCCACAGAAATAAAATAATTTATATTTTCCATCGGTTTGGAAATAAATTTACTGCAATAAAATATCAGGCATAAGAAATGGAGCCTTTCTTTTATCCTTGGATTTATTTCCAATACATTTCCCAGATTTCCCTTGACATTTATTTTGTACCTCTTCAATATTATTCTGGAGTATAAACAGACTTGACCAAAGATGCAGCTATTCTATTTTTTCAAATGATTGCATTTTGATAGAATTCTGAAGTGGTAAAGATTTTTAATAATACATTGTTTTGTTTTTCTCTGCTACCTGATGTCTGATGCCAAAAGGTTTATTTTTTGATGTTTATTACATGTGATTTTGATTATATAAAACGGAAGGAAAAGGACAGATGGCAGTACATTAAGCTAGCTGAGAAAAGAGTTGCGACTGTGTAAGAAGCTTACCAGATAATATTTTTAATTTGATAATCTTGAGGGAAATCTTCACTAGTGACCAACCACCATTTTATTCAAACACCTCTTTTAATGGCAACCTAACATATTACCTTTTAGCTATCATATTGGAATAGTGAACACATACAAAAATTTATCTCAAACTATGTCATAAATCCTGTACACCAAAAATAGTACTTTCACTCCGAATAATTTATAACTTGAAAAACTAACTCTATTATCACACAAGAGTCTGAGAAATCCTAGGTATATTCTAGTTCCCCAGTTTTAAGGGAAGAAGGTAACAGAGTGGTCAAAATTCAATAGATCCCTGTGAAAGAGTTACGGAAAAAGTAAAATACAACTGTCTTTCCTGTGTTCTCTATAACCTGCCACTTTCATTTCCTTTTTGCAATAGTCTCTCCCGTGGTCCACCTGGTTCTTTGTGAGCTGTGGTTTGCCTTTACGAGACCCTCAGGAACAGGGATGATGGATGCACACATGTATTGAACGTTTTTCTGCCCTCTGTGGTAGGATCAAGGCTATGTTCAGCTGGGAAGGCAGACAATGTCAGTAAGTCCCATTGGAATGCATAAGTTTCTAGTTGCATACAACCAAGCAGAAGAATGGGGAGAAACAAAAGAAGAAAAAAAATGAGGAGCGAAGGGAGAAGGTGAAGTCAGAGAAAAAGTTGGAATGGGAGGTAGAAGAATCAGAAGCGATTCTTCCAATTCAACAGGTAAGTAAATGTAATAGAATTACTGTCTTTCTGCAATCTTATAAAATTTATAAGATGAACAAACAAAATAATACAAAGAGCCAGTAGGCTAGCATTCTCTGCAAACGCTTAGGCAACTAAGGAAATTATTTAGTTACTCTATCTTGCATAAAGAAATAATCAACTGCCATTTATTCATAGTTCATCTGAATGAGAAAGTTCAAAGTAGTGTCCCCCTTCAAATTGAAAAATAATAATTTGAGTTTACAAGAGAGATCCTGAAGCTATGAACATTTCAAAATGACTTTTGAATCAACACATTTTAAACAATTAACTTATGTATTAATATGCATTATTAAATGATTTTGGTGCTGAAATGATTTTGGTGCTGAAAGCATTTTGGCGTATTCTAATTCTTTAAGACATATATTTGTTCTAGTGCAAAATCAACATACAATTAAAAGCCAATTTGGAATCTAAGTATTACCCCAAATATATTACATGAAAGACTAGCCTCAGATACTTTGAAGAAATTAGTAACACTTACTTTTCCAGTCAGGTCTGCCTATATAACACTTTGGAAATCGTTGCTGAGATATTCAATTTGTATGTAATATGAAACAGTCAATAAATTTTAATTAAGAGAATATTAACAGTAATGAAACTGATATCTCATTCCTTATCCTATGTATCCTGGATAAATTAGCATTTATACATGGAATCTGATATCATTGATGTGGACACTTGTTATCACTTAAAATAAAGGTTCTAATGGATTTAAAGTGTTTTTTTATTAAGGAAAATAAATCATTATATAAAAAAGACACCTGCACTTATATATTTATTGCAGCACAATCAACAATGGAAAAAATACGGAATCAACCTAAGTGTCCATCAGTGGAGGAATGGAGGACTGGATATATATAGATACATCCCACCATATATATATAGAGAGAGATATATCCCACCATCCACCATATATTATATATATATCCAACATAAATATATCCAACACATCCCACCATATATATATATATACACACACATATATATATATGTATCCCACCATACATATATATATGTATCCCACCATACATATATATATGTATCCCACCATACATATATATATGTATGGTGGGATACTGCCGAGTCATAACAGAGAGTGAAATCATGTCTTTTGCAGCAACATAGATGGAACTGGAGGCCATTTTCCTAAGTAAAATAACTCAGAAACAAAGTCAAATACTGCATGTTCTCACTTATAAGTGGGGGCTAAATACTAGGCACACATGGACATACAGAGTGGAATATGGACATTGGACACTAAAAAAGGTGGGAGGGTTGAGGGCTGAAAAATCAGCTGTTGGGTACGATGTTCACTATTCAGGTGATGGGTACACTAAAAGCCTAGATTTAATCACTATGCAATATATGTACATAAGACATCTGCATTCATACCCTATAAAGATATTTTTTAAGGTCAACAGTGTTTGTTTACCGCTTGTGTTTCATGACATTTAGTTTTTTTTGAAACACATGTTTTATTTAAAACTGAGATGAAAGTGTCTGCCGCTCAAATGCATCACAGTCTGTCCCATTTAGGTAAATTTTCAGGAGAAATGCAAGCCCCTGGGGAAAGTATCTCTGCTCAGGGTCAAATGGATCCTACCTCCTTTTTTAAATGCCTGCATTGCCATAGGTAACTCACACTACACATTTTAAGATTTGCAAAGGGCAGGACAGTGAGCCCTATGATGACATTTATTTTTTAATTCAAAGTATTTTGCATTGCATTTTTAAAAATTGCATATATTGTGTTGGATTAAAATAAGATGGTTGCATTGTATTGCATAATAGAAGAAGTAGTTTAAGACCAATTAATTCTTAGCCACTTTTAAAAAAAGGTTGTTTTTTTTTTTTTTTTGAGACAGAGTCTCGCTCTGTCGCCCAGGCTGGAGTGCAGTGGCGCAATCTCGGCCCACTGCAAGCTCCGCCTCCCGGGTTCACGCCATTCTCCTGCCTCAGCCTCTCCGAGTAGCTGGGACTACAGGTGCCCGCCACCACGCCCGGCTAATTTTTTGTATTTTTAGTAGAGACAGGGTTTCATCGTGGTCTCGATCTCCTGACCTCATGATCCGCCTGCCTCGGCCTCCCAAAGTGCTGTGATTACAAGCGTGAGCCACCGCGCCCGGCCTAAAAAAAAGTTTTGTGGCTCAGATAGACCTCATGGTACTTTGAAATGAAAAGAATCTCTCTCTGCAGCTCTCAGGAGCTAGGTGAAAGATACTCACATTATAAAGATGCTAGAGCCTTGGGGTGCGGAGAGTCCGTGTTTAGTATATCTGTCAATGAGTTCATGTTGCCATATATTAAGTGGTTTAATGAATCTTGATATCATTATACCAAGAGTAATTGCAGGATTTGATGGGTGAAGAAAGACCACTGCTTGATTTAAGCAGAGAGGGGACAGGTGGTAAGTCTTACTTTGGACCTTTCTTGATCGTAAGAATTGACCTGGAGTTTGCCTAGAGATTTTAGAAAATAAATATTTGCCCAAGAAACCATTCCTTAACGTAAGTTTCATTTTAGTGAGTAGGGACCAAAAGAGTACTATAATATGCATATTTTGAATACTAATTTTATTATACTTTTCTGATATCCTCTCTAGGAGAAGTCATGGAAAGGGACAGCACTCAAGACTTACATCTCTTCCAATGAGGTCCTCCTGGTTTTCCACAATTCCCCAGGGGGCAATACCTATGGTGCATATCTTTCCTCGAGACTTAGACGCATGATCCTTCAAGGCGTCTCCAACATGACGAATAACACCTAAAAAAAAAAAACAAACAGAGAAGCATTGATTTTGTCTTTTAAAGCAAATATCTTTTCATCATTCTAAAGAAAACTGTGGTAATGGTTTCCCCCGAGGTTAAATAAATTGAATATAAAATTTTGACGCATTTCTATACAAACTACTTGTATTTAGGAGGAAACAAACTCGTGGCTGTAATGCCAGATGCATTGGCCAGATTTGTATATGAATTCTAGCATTGCATTTCTTACTCCAATTTATATCAAAAAAACAAAAAGCACCCAATGTCTATAAAAAGAATAAATACAATTTTTTAAACTAGAAACTCTTTTTCTTATAAGCACAATAATTTGTTAGCATGATTAGGAACCAACAGCTTGACTGTGTCATGTTAAAAGCACCATGTATAATGGTATGTTAAATCTACACCACAGTCTGTATATGAGTTAAATTCATTCAAAGACATGAGTTACTTAGTTTGAGATTTTGTTAACCTGTATGAGAACCTACTCATAAAGACAATGTTGGATTATTCTGTGGAAAATTTATGTTAAAATATATAGACACACCTTTTAATCTTCACCATTCTAATTATTTTCCTCTTCTGTTAAAATGACCTTCCCCATCATACTTAAGGGTGAGAAAATTCAGTTTACAAGATGTTAGGCAGCATAACTCTTACCTTTTTAAAAATCATTTAAAGAAGATGCAATTTCTAATTCTCTTAACCTCCCTCTCAAATGTTCATTTTTATAGGAAGACATATAAGATATATCCTCTAAGAGAAGATGTTTCTGCTTATCAAAATTCCACCCATTTCTCCAGGAAAAATTTATACCCAGTGCCATTTCCTATATGAATGCTGAGTTGGATTTGATTTCTTCTCCATTTGAACATATTGCAGTTTGTCAATTTTGAATAGCTCAGTATGTCACTTAACATGTTCTGCAGTGATTCATAATTATATGTGAAGATGTCTCTTCTAACAGTAAAACTGTTTGAGAGGAAATTTGGAGGGTCAGTGCCTTATTCATCTTCCTACACCTCAGGGGCTAGACTAGAGGAAGGGCTCAGACACTGCGCACTAAACTAACTAAACACATGAAACACATCAGGCAATTTAATCATGGGAAAAGACGTGTATTTAAGTAACTCAATACTGAAATATTCATAAGATGAAACAGAAAGAATCACTGTTTAAAAAGCAAATAACAAAACGGTGTAAATGGCCATTAATCATGTTGAGCTATTCAAGAGTGTTGGAAAGAATATAATTTTCACTTATTATCTCATCTATGAATCTTCTGAGTGAGAGAACTGGTAAAACAAACAAACAAACAAAAAAAAACAGACCCGAACCAAAAAACAACAAAACAAAACTCCCCTAAATAAGGCTGTGAATATTGGTATTAAATTGTTTCCAATTATTTCCAGTACAAAACTCCTTTCAGGGCCAGCCCTGGACAAGAAGTTTAACTTTATGGTATGCTCATCTGTCTGCACAATTCTATCAATACCTCTTACCTAACTTTAACATTTTATAGTTAAGAACCTCACTTTGGGTATTGGATTGAACACTAAGCCTGGAGTGAGGCAGAGATGAACTCTTGGGTTTGTAGCATGTAGGCTATAAATTCTTCTTTTGATATTGAATGCATTTTATAAAAGAACAAAAACAGTAAACAATATTCCAAGTTCTTAGAAATAGAGCATTGGTAAGACTTTCTTTTGAACCTGTAGAACCCTTTGAGTGGGTCTCTATGTGACAGGAATGCAATAGACAATAATCACAAGCCAATGAGGCCTGCTTAGTTGAGAGGGAAACATGGAGCTCCAAACCTGAACAGTCACTGAAAGAAAAATTGCTCTGCAGATATTTGATTACTACAGGATAAGGAGTAAAGAGCTAAGCAGGTCATTCTAAGATCATGTCAGTGTATGGGCTGAATCAGAATTTCACATAATAACATTGAACATGAGCAGTCTGCAGACTTCATCACTGAAATATCCTTATGTAGCTGTGTGCAGAATGTTCACAAATTCTAGGTATTTAAGAGAATTCTCAGTGTAGGTCTTACTCAAACAGCATCCAAACTACAAATGCAAAATTAAACAACATTAAGATAATGTGTTATTTTTATTTTTTGAGGCAGAGTTTTGCTCATGTTGCCCAGGCTGGAGTGTGGTGGCACGATCTCGGCTCACTGCAACCTCCACCTCCCAGGTTCAAGCAATTCTTCTGGTTCAGCCTCCTGAGTAGCTGGGACTACAGGCGCCCACCATCACGCTGGGCTAATTTTTGCATTCTTAGTAGACACAGGGTTTCACCATGTTGGCCAGGCTTGTCTTGAACTCCTGACCTCAGGTGATCCACCCGCCTTGGCCTCCCAAAGTGCTGGGATTACAGGCATGAGCCATCATACCTGGCCCGAGATAAAGTGTTATTTAAAACTAACTGGTCCAGAGTTATGTTTAGAATATTCCATTAACTACGAATGTATCCACATGTACAGACTTTGGGGCTTGTAATAAGTTTGCCTAACTTATTGCAATATTACCTCTGCATTTCCAATTGGCACCTCAGACTTCAGGCTGGGGGAATGTGCCAAAAACATTTACAGGCAGCCATTCCATTATCTGGTGCACATCAAAAACGTTCTGTAAATAAGCACTTAACTATAGGTGGGCCAGTAAGAATTGATTTGAGAATGCATCTGTATCACAATATAGATGGCAAGAAGGAAAAATTCTTTGGAATTCAGAGTGAGGTGTGTCTTCTATTGGCACAGTGAGGAGTTAATAAAATATTTTAAACAATAAACATGTAATGCCCTAGACTTTGCCTTTATGTTCCAGATGGAAACATCATTTTGCAAAAATTAAAGCTATTTGGCACCAAACTTGAAATTGTGTAAAGGACAGAGGTAGGGCTTCCAATTTAAAGCAGAAGTCATTCCTTAAAGAATTATTGGCAACTTGAGCTATTTAAAAATATACTGTGAATTTCCATTAGTCATGTTTATGAATTCTGTATAGTCAACTATTAAATATCCCAACCCATTTCTTATGTGTAAGTAATTCTTCTTGGTTAAGAAATAACTTTACAGTTCTCATTTAGATAAAGGAGGGAGAGATAACTAGCAACCATGGACCCATGGGTAGGGATGAAGTGGGGTGATATGGAGATAATTAACCTTAGCAGAAAATTATATCAGGCACAACATTCCCATGGCCTATGCTGACTTTCTCTGTTCCACTTGCAATTACCTGTGTTAACCCCTCCAGTGAATATCCACGCTCCAGTTGTCATAGCTGCTTTGATGAGCCCTTTCCCAAAGACTTGCTTGAGTTTTGGCTGGAGTTCAAAGTTCTGCAGGCCCCCATGGACAGAGATGAGAAGCTTGGGAAGCTCCAGCTGCCATTCCTTGGTCATCAGGTGTAAGAGGAGATCAGGTTTTGTATCAAAAGATACTCGCACATACTGGAAGAAGAAAGGACATAAATTAGGGAGACAAGGCAGGACTGGCTAAGGCTGGTTATCTTTACTGATGGCAATTATATGTGTAGTTATGTGACAAAAATGTCTTATATAAAATCAGATTTTTTTAAAAGGGGTGATCATTTGCTTTATCAAAAGAGCCTTCATTAGATAGAGTTCGTATTTTTAAAGGCTTTCTTGAAATTATGATAATTCATTTTGAAATGATTAGATTTTCTAAAATGTTGTGCAAGCATGACTTTTCCCAGACTGAGTTCTTTGCTCAAAGGAAATTATGTTTATATTTCACCACCCTTTACATGTGTACAACAGTTCAAATGTTTCTAATATTTTTCATATCTCTTTATATTAACTAGATGCACATATTATTATTTCTGTGACCCTATTATTTTGAGAGGATTTGAAAGATTCTACAGTTCTACATAATGTAATGAGAATTTTAAAATAAGGTAATAGTGAATTACATTTATTTATAGCTATAACAACTGCATACCAAATGTAATGTTACTCTATCTTTTAAAGAAGACAAGTAACAAAAAGCAGGACAACTATTCTTGAAGAATAGTTGAAAATTTGAGTGTATAGCAAATATCAAGGTGTTACCAGATGCAACTGGAAATAAAGTTATGATAAGTCTATATAAATGAAATACTATAAATATATGCAGTAATAAATATGTATATAACCATATATATATGGATACTCATTTAGGTCTCAATGTAATTATGTAAAAACTTCGGCCGGGCGCGGTGGCTCACGCTTGTAATCCCAGCACTTTGGGAGGCCGAGGCGGGCAGATCACGAGGTCAGGAGATCGAGACCACGGTGAAACCCCGTCTCTACTGAAAAAAAAATACAAAAAAATTAGCCGGGCATGGTGGGGGGCGCCTGTAGTCCCAGCTACTCGGAGAGGCTGAGGCAGGAGAATGGCTTGAACCCAGGAGGCGGAGCCTGCAGTGAGCCGAGATTGCGCCACTGCACTCCAGCCTGGGCGACAGAGCGAGACTCCATCTCAAAAAACAAACAAACAAACAAAAAAAAAAACGTCAATTTCTAGCTAGAAACAACTGAAGAACTGGGCAAATATAGAAAGTCCTTTGAAATAGGTTTCTGAGCTGGCACAAAAAGAAGAATTATTGAGACTCCTAAACAAAGAAGCAGTTTAGAACCTCAGGAGGTTAGGGAGTACCAAAGCAGGATTTGACCCTGAGTGTCTTTCCTAAACCCTGGAAGACCTAGAGCATCTGATTTAATGGTTGCACGCAGGGGGGAATTGAATGATTTTATGGGAGAGTTTAATATGGGATCCCACATAGGGCTGGTACACTTCAAAGGGCTCAACCTCAAGTATAAGAAAGAAAAAAAACTAAATAAGCCTGACGTACAGAAGAAGATGGCAAGAAAACTTGCCTACCTCAACCTTGACTATAGGTAAATGAGGAAAAAATTTCCCCTCTGATTATTTTTAAACACAATCAGGCCCCCACACAGGTCTTGTCTATATTCACACTATCAATGTGGTTTAAGAATTGCCAAGCAGTGTTTAATGTTAAATAGTTCTGGCCGGACAATGGTTCCAGATAACTGGTAGAAGTAAATGCAGGTTCTCTGGGGAAGAATATGTCATCAATCCATGCCTGAAATAATTCTCATGGGGAAATAAGTATTTCATAGTAAAACCATAAAATAAATTATACAGGAAATAAGGCAGCATGAATGAGAACCAATAGAAACAACAGGCACCAAAATAAGATCCTCAAAGTCATTGAAACGATCAGATACAGGCTATAAAATAACTGTTAATATGTTAAAAAGCATAAATGAGATGATTGAGTATAAGAGTAAGGAGCAAGAAACTAAAAAATGACATATACATACATATATATATACATCTGAAAAGAACCAAACAGAACTTCTAGTAATTAAAATGTAATAAGTAAATGAAAATTAAAATGGATAAGTTAAATTACATATTAGATATAACGATAATAGATCCAGAAAATAAATGAGATGCAGCCAGGAAAACAAAGGATTTGAAAACATGAAAGGAAAATAAAGGAGCTTGGAGGAGATAATCAGAATTATAGATAGAAGTAAAAGAGATGATGGGGAGGAGGAAATATTGGAAGAAATATTGGCTGAGTATTCCTCAGAATTATAGAAAGATACCAATTCTAAGATGCAGAAAGTTCAGTGACTTCCAAGCAGGATAAATGAAAAGAAACCTCACTTACATACTCATCACACGTAACACCAAAGGGATGGGAAATTCCTCAGAAGTAGCTGGAAATAAAGACAGATCACGTACCAAGAATAGTCATTAGACTGAAGACCTACTCCTCAACAGCAACAATAGACACCTGAAGCCAGAACCTTCCACGTGTCAAGAGAAATTACCTGTCAATCTAGAATTCTATATTCAGCAAAACTATCTTTTAAAAATGAGAGCAGATTATAGATATTTTCATACTGCCAAAACTGACAGAGTTTACTTCTAGGCACCTTCACTGAAGAAAGTTGTTTTTGTTGTTGTTGTTGTTTGTTTTGAGATAGAGTCTTGCACTGTCACCTGGGCTGGAACACAATGGCATGATCTCAGCTTACTGCAACCTCTGCCTCCTGGGTTCAAGCAATTCTCCTGCCTCAGCCTCCCGAGTAGCTGGGATTACAGCTACAGGTGCCCACCACCAGGCCCAGCCATTTTTTTTTTGTATTTTTAGTAGAGATGGGGTTTCATCATCTTGGCTAGGCTGGTCTGGAACTCCTGACCTTGTGATCTGCCCGCCTCGGCCTCTCAAAGTGATGGGATTACAGGCGTGAGCCACCGCGCCTGGCCTGAAGGAAGTTTTAAAATATATATAGGAAGCAGGACTTACATGATCCAAAATGGATGATCTGGGTTGTAAGGTAGGAAGATAAACTAAGATATTAGTTAATATAAGGTAAATCTTAAAAAGTATTGGGTATATAATATAAAATAACATCTAATTTACAGTGGAAAGTGATAGAACTAAAGCACTAGACAATACAGCATATAAATGAATGGTAACAACTAGAGTTATGGCATTCTAAAGCCTATGTTGTGTGGGAAAGAAGGGAAAATTATTAATTCTGGAATTTAAGTATGAATGTTGAAGTTGCATAACCACAAAGTGAATATGCCTGCATGTAATCATACAAACATATGCTTTTCAATTTATAAATAAGATTATCCAGGAGATGACAATTTACTGCCATACTTTTGGGTCTGGAAAACCTCATTGTTTCAAAGCCTCAAAAATTGTTTCTCTATTCTTTCGTTAAAGTATATTTGAAATATATTTAGCTGAAACATGAGGCAAAAGCACGCAGAATATGAAAGCAGCTTAATAAAATAAGCTGCATCATCAAGAGATACCAAGGAGCTAAAGTTTCCTGAACATATATGCCAGAAATCCAAAGTGTTGGCATTCAATACAGTTGTTTCTATATTGATTTGACTTATCTAGCAAAAAAAGATTCCAGAATACAGAGTAAATGTTGACAATTTTAGCTAAGTACATTATATCACTAGAATTTGACTAGAGTTTACAATATGAAAAATGGCATCTTTTGTGCACCAACTCTCATGCAGAGGGCAAAAACTTTCAGCTATCTATCAACAGAAATTTTCACCAATGTGTACTTTTGTGCCACACAAGGAGCATTCAGGCAGAAGAGAGGGTACTGGAGTATCAGAGGCAAACAGAGGAATTTCTTAAGTAAAAGCTTCTTTTAAAAATCTTCATTGAGAGTCTCTTTATAAGAAATATTTATAATGAATGCTATAAAATAAAAGACTAAAGAAAAGGATAAATAAATAAAGGGACAGAAGAACACTTTGGAGGTGTTGGGTAAGCTTATGGCCTTGATTGTGCTGACTTCCCTGGTATATCTCCAAACTCATCAAGTTGCGTATACTAATTGTATTCAGCTTTTTGCATGCCAGTCATACCTCAGTAAAGTGGTTTAAGATAAAGATGAAAGAATAACATTTTTGCTGTGCCTGTACACTGCTACTTGAGTAGTGTGGTTTAGCGACTTGAATAGTTAAAATTTGGGGGTTCTGCTGAATTGAATTTATTTCATTTTGACTAATTCCAGAACAGGTTATTTAGTAAAATAAAGTAGAACTGGGACTTGCAAGGCTTCCAAACTATACAAACCAAGAATGCTTTAGTGTGAGACATGTTAAGAAATTGCTTTTCAAGTTACTGTTCTCTTATTTATCAACTTTAACATATCATTTTAAAGAACCCCAATTTAATGTGGACTTATGTTCTCCTAAGGTGAGATATAAATTACACTTTTCTTAAACATAGAAAAGCATCTAAAGTATAAAAATACTCCTAAAATTATTTGCCTCTTGCAAGACTACAGAGTAATTCCTAACATTTCTGAGTTGCTATGATTGTGGCTTTTGGAACCCCAAAATTCTCCACGTAGATCTGCACCTATACATTTCATCTAGCCACTGCACCATTACACTCCAGCCTGGGCAACAAGAGGGAGACTCTGTCTCCAAAAAAAAGAAAAAAAAATCCCAAAAAACAAGAACAACAAAATAACCAGAATACAAGAAACTTGTATATTTATTGTGCACCAGGCACAAACATGCTGTGAGATCCAGAGCCATAGTTAGTACCTGGGAATAGATATGCATACATTATTAACTCACATAGTGTGAAGGGAGATTACAATTCATACTAAATTAATACAGATATTGTGTAATAATTTCAGCAAGCTTAACTAGCTAAGTGACATATTATGGAGTTCAATTATTCATACTAATTGGTAATAAATAAATTCATTTTTAGGAATAAGCCTCCCTTGATAAATAATTTACTTTAGGGCTTCCATAGTTATACATACAATATAACAGTAAGAAATGAAAAGGGTCTACTTATTGATCAGGTGAGCAGCTCACTGGAAAAGACCAATAGAACTACTCAATATGTTGAAATACCTTTTGAAGTAGCCTAACCCATACAAAGCTGTGTTCATTATCACAGAATGTTTGTTACTCAGCTAGTAAGCAATCAAGAGAGTGAATGAATGAATGACCTAAGAGATCCCCTTGATCCCAGCTCCCCATCTTACAGATGAAGAAAGAGACAGTAGGTGAGGTCACACTACTCGTGGGCTCTCTTCACATTTTTCTCACTGGTCACAATTACTTTACTAAGAAAAAAAAAATTCCGGCCAGGCACAGTGACTCACGCCTGTAATCCTAGCACTTTGGGAGGCCAAGGCAGGCAGATTACCTGAGGTCGGAAGTTCAAGATCAGCATGGCCAACATGGTGAAACCCTGTCTCTACTAAAAATACAAAAAATTAGCTGGGTGCAGTGGTGTGCACCTGTAATCCTAGCTACTTGGGAGGCTGAGGCAGAAGAATCACTTGAACCCAGGAGGCGGGGGTTGCGGTGAGCTGAGATCGTGCCACTGAAACACTGCACTCCAGCCTGGGCGACAAGAGCGAGACTCCAACTCCAAAAAAAAAAGAGAAAAAAAAAGTCCCCAAAAAACAAGAACAACAAAATAACCAGAATACAAGAACCTTGTGTATTTACTGTGCACCAAGCACATGCATGCTGTGTGTTCTACTTGTACCTTCTCACATACTCCTCCCAACAACAGGGATGTTGGTTTCACCCACATTTTACCGATGGGAACAGAAAGAATCCATCATGTTCTCAAGTTCACTATGCTAGTATGAGAGTGCTCACAGCCCAGGTCTGACCCCAGGGGCCCTTTCTCTTTACCTCAAAGGTGTAAAAGGCTCTGTCTCTCTGTACTTCTCCTTTTCGTTTACCTATGACCAATCAGTCTCCAAATCCTAATGGTCCACTTATCAAAACAGTGCTCTCAACCAGCTCCTTTTCTCTATTTCTTCAGTTGCCACTTTAAGAATGTATTCTCCTTACAATAAGGATGTCCATTTGAATTACAGAAACAGCCTCCTACTGACCTCTCTATGAGACACCAACAGGCAGATTTCTTTCTTCAATCCCTTTTGGACCGTATTATTTCTCAATTAAAATTCTTCTATTAGATGTAAACTCCCCATTCTTGCCCTCAGCATCCCCTGTAACTTGACATAATCTTGCCAATTCTGAGGCTTTCCTCACTTCTCCCTGCATTTGGCCAGTGCTGCTCCCCCTCCTAGTCCTAGATAATGCAGTCTCGCCCCTTTCATCTACAGAAAGCATTCTCATCTTTCAAAGGCCTTTGTTTCATCCAACATGACTTTTCCTGAGAATGCAAGTTCAGGCTGATGCAATATAAGTCTTAAACCCAGTGTGATACATATTTTTTTTCTGGTTGTTTTTCCCATGTGTCAATTTTATCTCCCTATGTTGCAAGAGCTTTGAGGAGAGGGACTGTGTTTGACCTGACCATGTCTTTTTTTCTTTAGTAGGTCTTTCAGCACTGGCTATGAAGTAGTCACTGTCTTGGAAAGAAAACAGAGTTTAGAGATATCTTGGCAATCATGGGACTCTTCAAAAGAATCCGTTCCATTCTTTTGCTTTTCAAATGAGGATACAGAGACCCAGGGAAGGTGAGTGACTGAAATATCAGAGCTAGTTATTCAACAATCCTTTAATTCATTATTGAAGCTACTGTTAACACTGGCGGCTCTAGATGGGGCTGTGCTTCTCTAATTTTAATGTGCACAGAACTCACTTGGGGACCTTGTCAAAAATATAGGCTCTGATTCAATACATCTGGGGTAGGGCTTAGGCCTCTGCAGTTCTAACCAGCTCCCCAGGTACCACATGAACAGCAAGAATGATAACTTTTCCCCAGACCAAACATCCCAAATGATGTGTTTTGTGTTTGTTATTTGGTCAAAGAAAGAGCGCTCAGTATTTTACATGAAAATCCAAAGGAAGATTTAGGAAGTACTGGAAGAATTAGTAAGGCCACAATAAATATGAAAATGCAGCAATTGACAAGCTACTCAAAGTATCCTCAATTACCTAACCTCTTTTGACCAGTACTAATTCTTACACAAAGGAACATTTGGTTAACTGTAGAACACACCTAATTATCTAGAATCATGCAAGTAGCACAAACAACGGGTGGCTCTGGCCCTTGGATGTTGCCCATTATTTGTGATTTATTGTGCCCTTCTCTTGGAGAATAAAAGGCAAGATATAAATAAAGCATTTAAGTGAATTAATTTGCTAGTTTTTTCATTTTTGGCTGTCACCATTTAGCAACACAGGTACATGGTTTTGTAGATAAGAGGATAATTAAAACCAAGGGATAAAACATTTTGAGATTATCTGAGGATTTTCATTTTTAAATGATATTCCTATGCTCATAAAGATCAGTTCCTTTTGTAAGCCCTCCAGGTGCTTTAATACAGCAGTTAACTCATGTGCTGAGTCAGCAGCTCCACGCTCATAAATGGACGTGCCCAGAGCAATTAATCAATTCCTATTAAGTATCAATATGATTTGAAATTAGGAGCTATTTTGGTTGTCAAGATCGGCAATTTTGACTGTCACTTGTGAGTCTATTAATTGCAAAGGGCTCACCTTACAAATAACAAGAAGTCTTCCTAATGAGCATGCTCAGTTTTGTCCCCTGAGCATTACTCTGATGTGGTGCTCCCATTTAGAGATTTTTCAAACATAAGCAGCATGACACTTGAGTGTCAGATAGCGGCATTGCAAGTCCTTTGGCAATTTGAGCATCCTCTGTTGTTAAACAGGGGTGATCCTGACGACCTCACAGGACACTGTGTGGATTAAATTGTGGAACATACCACGTATGGTGGAAAAACCAATAAATGCAAGTTGAATGAAGGTCACATTCACCTTATATATGACTCCTGGGTATAACAGGTCCAAGTAACTTGCCTTTAGCGCTTCAGTATGCCTTTCAAAATAACTTTGTTTTTCACCTCGGAGTTATCTGGGGAGTGACTGGTGCAGGTGTTTATCTTTCTAAAAGTACCTGTTTGGGCTACCCAATCCTTTCTTCATCCATGGCCTTTAGTTCCCCAATTTATCATTTCAAGAGATAAACTGGGCTCAAATAAGTTACACATGGCTGGAATTACCTATCTCTTCTCTTTCTGTCATTAGCTTCACTGCCTGGCAGCAGGAAGGCCCTGTGATGTGCTAATGACAATCAGAATAACATCTCAAGAATGTTCTGTATGAAATAGAGGCTAGTTCTGGTTGAAATTGTACTTTTTGATCTATTCTTAGTTACCTTGGAGGCCAGTACATCAGCATGATTTTCATAAGAAAATGTATTTTGACTTCCAAACAACAAATTTAGACATGACATTCTGTGAGACTATAAATAGAAAACTAGAGATTTTCTTTCATTCAAATGGCAGAGGCCTTCAGTAACTAAAATTCTCAAGTTTTTGCTCTGCCTGGTGCCAAAGGTCTTTTTGCTTAGCAGGTGACTTATTGCATTTTTTACTAAAGCCACTCTGACTGCTTCATCATTAGAAATGTTACTATTTGCCTATCAAAGCAGAACTCAACTTTATCATGGCTTCGCTCTGCACCGATTTGGTGTCACAAACCAGATAGTCCTTTCCCCTTCATCAAACCCACAGTAGGCAAAGGCTGGTTGGTGGGTGGGGCAGCAACCATACTGCATAGAAAAGATGGGCTGTTTCATTAAGAAAAAATAATAATAATCTTCCTTTGGCATTCTCAATGTGAGTTTTGGCAGAGCAACCTGCCTTTGAAAATTCATCAGTCACCTCTTTATGCCTAAATTTTAACCCAAGTAAATTTGCCCTGCTGTTTCAATGAAAATGTAAAGGAACTGCAGAACAATGAATCTGGCTACTCTTGGAAATATTAAATGACAGGTCCACCTCCTTCTACTGTAAGGCCATCTTTAATTCTTGGAAGTGATCACCTGGTTTTTGTTACGTAGTGTTCTGAAAAATGGAACTATCATTGCTAAATCTATTCTAACAATACTTTTAATGCCTTTCTTCCAAGACTCTAGTGGAAAATTTGCCCCATTTTCCTTTCCGCTTGAGAAATGTAACAAGCACCATTTCATTTCCTAACTCTCTGTAGGTACCTTTAAAATGGGCACTTGTAATTAAAGCTGTGGCTGAACAGAATATGTTGCTTGAGACTGCTAAGGCAATTTTGCTAATACCAGCTTTCCAAGTCCATGGGGCCTTTTGCTTTGCAGCAAGAGTTTAATGCTTATGATGGTTTAATAGACAAAAGATATCCTTAGAAAATATTTAGAATCACATTAACTGTCATCAAATCCCTAGTTTGATGACCCAGAAAACTCTGGAAGTGGAGGTGTCATTGTAATTTATTCCACATTGTTTTTGCAATGTCTCAATGTGAGATATCAGGTACTTACAGGGGATGGATGCTGACAAGCCACAACTCAAGGTTTAGAAATAATATACAACTCCAGTAAGCATATGAACTAGTCATAGGAGGTAGTGTATGAATTTTCTGCCAGAATTATTTAGCATAACATTTTCTAGATGCAAAGATAGGATGGTTTCTTGGACGAGAATTGGTTCTTCCTTCTCTGTAGATCTATGATTAGGATCAGAAATATAACTGATAAATTCTAGTTTTATTCTCAGTTTCAGAAAAACCTTCCAAAGGTACTGCCTGTTCAGTGGTCTTGAGATTACAAGGTAGAAGCTGAAAATCAATGGAACAATTACAAAACCTCTCAAAACCTTACCATGTGTATGTAAAGCTGCTTGGTTAGCCACAGCCTATTGATTAGCTATTTTGTGAAGTGGGACTCATTTAATTTCCTACTTGGTGTGTACCAATCAGTGATGATTCCCAGATAAAATCTGCGTATTGCAAAGATAGACAATTTTTAAAATCTCAAATTCAATCCTAAAGGATATTAAGAGCATAAGCTTGTAGATGTCATGCTGCTGACAGCCTCCCCCTGCCTGTTATCTCCCCCTTAAATCCCCACATTCCCTTTCACCTCACACCCACAACACCCAGAGAATAAGGCTTTCATCCTTGGCAGGCTCTATAGTTAGAGCTTTAAGTGTGAAAATGAGGGCTAGAAATAATTATCTAAATCATATGAAGATTATAATAAGGGGCTCAACCTAATTTAATAAGGAGCGTAAATAGCAAGGGAAAACCTAAAGAGAATTACGTGGGTGACTTGAGAGGTTTAAATACAAGTCCTTAATTAGGTTACACTTATTTACCTGGCCCACAAATCAGCTCAGCATTAATTGGAAGAGATGATTAGCAAGAAAATAAGATTCTGTCTGTAATCAAGTCCAACACTGCTTCCTTTCCTAAATAATGTAAGGCGTGAGCCCCAGATGTAGAAGAGTCTTTGAGAAATGATACTATGTTGGCTGATGGGTTCATCTTCTTGTTGCTCTGTAAAGGGTCCTAGAAAGTTACCTGGATTCCATTCCAGTAAAATAATGCCTAAACCAGAGCTTTTGCCTCTTACTATCTTCTCGCTTTGTCTCTATGTTCTGACATTTATGGGGCATCTGAGTGAACTGCAGGGTCTTCTGGTTGTTTGGGAATAGCTTTCCGGGGCTTGCAATTTGGTAGGATGTGGCTTGGTACTTAACAGGAAGTCAGAATCCCTCAGTTCTGTCAGCTTTGAACGTCTTCTTCCTGTGTCACAATTTTTCTCTGTCAAGTGCTGGTTTCACTGTGATTTTATGGGGGCCTGTCAAGCCTGGGAATGGAGGACCGAACACTACAAAGTACTTGAAAAGGCACAGAAAATGGTTCTGTGAACCTAGGATGTAAGTTTACGAAGATCCCTTCCTGCTCACAGCTTTTGAGTTTCATCAACCTCATTAAACAATAGTGACTTTATGAATCTATTACAAAGTTTCCTTATCAATAGCTAGAAACATAATAATAATTAGCTTCCTTTCAATTACCCACATATATATTTCCCAACAAAACATCTAATATAGCCTGTGCTAGGTGCATACAACAGAGAAGAAACAGAACTGACAGGAGTCCTGAGGAGGCTGGGCTCAAGAACTATGTTGTTAAATAAGTGTGTGACTCTGGGAAAATAATTTAACTTCTCTAGGCTCAGATTAGTTAGTGTTTTTTAAGCCTGACTGAACAGTAGAATAACCTGAGTAATTTTTTAAAAACTCTGGATGCCCAGGGTCTATGCCAGACCAGTGAATGAGACTCTCTTGGAAGTAAACCTTGGACATAGGTATTAGTGTGCTTATCTCAAAAGTTTGCAAGTTGTGAATCGCTGCATTCAATCTCTCAAGTGTCTTAAGGTGGCTTAAGCTCTGTGACACATTGCTGTACTGCCTGCATGATAAAACAGATACACAGAGCGCTCCTGAGCAGAGATGTGGCTCACATGGCCTGCAACATTGTAATAATGATTATGATTCTCTTTTTCTCCAACTTTATCCTCTACCCAAACTCCTGCAGAGTGTCTCATATTATGTGCAGACCACATTGGCAACACAAGGTCTTCAATTTGGCTTCAAAAGTTAATAAAAATCAATCTTCCTCTAGAGTTTTTTGACCACTTTGTTAAAAATCATTTCAACTTTCAAGTATTCTTGTTAGAGGCAGGGGACCGAAGGCATATTAAATCAGTTGGCCAATCTGACTTAAATCTTAGTGAAAAATTAACCATGCCTTCCCCATGCAAAGACTGGCACTCTTTAACAGACGGTGGTTGCTGATTTTCCCGCTCTACAAACTGTGTGCCAGTTTGTTTGAGAGGATAAGAGGTAAAGAAGGAACAGGTTGGCACAAAACAATTATCCTGCCAGATAAAATGAGACCTCTGACCTGTGGACAACTCCACCCCTTGGTCTAGACAGAAGAATCAGAATAATTGAAGGGCAAGTTTTCAAAGTGGACAAAATGCTTATTTATGTCTGGATGAATAGCTGGAACTTCCACTTGTTAAATATTCGGTAGTAATAAGAAGGTAAATTGGTTCTCATTTGGCTGATTAGACTCAGAAAGAAAGAAAGGTTTACTCTCATAGTGACAGCTCTGAGGCCATCTAGGGCAGCCATAACCTCTGAAACCTAGCCTCAGAGCCAGCTTCGTGGGCGTGGGACCAATATAGTCACACTATTCAGGAGGCCAGTGCTTAGGGTCCATTGCTGTGCACTTGCTGTCTTAAAATTCTTAATAATTTTATCCTTGAATTTGTGTTTAGTAAATGAAGTCCAATGGGACAGTGGAGTCTTGAAGCTTGAGTTCACAGGTGGTCCCTGGTCCTACCTCCTTGCTGCCTCTCCAGGATGGGGAAGGTCAGGGGTGAGTATGTACCTTGCAGCATTTCAGGGTAATGATAAGGGAGCAGCCTTCTCTGTCTTGGGCTGGCAAAACCATGCTGTGTTTCATGGCCAACTTGGCAGAGGTTCACCTGCCTTAGATACCAGCCATGTCCCAGTGTAAAGGTGGCAATCCCATGGCAGGGGTTACCCATCCACTGAGAGTTGGGGCTGCCAGCTATCGGAAGGGAGGATTGATTTCTCTGTCCCTGCAAGGACCCTACATTTTCATTTTGTACTGGGTTCCACAAAGTATATAGCTGACCTTGTCTAATCCGATCACCAACAGACAACTCTAAGTTCCATAGAGCCATGTGGGGCCTCAGGAGGGCTGTCAAATCCAGTGTCTATATGTGTCCCTTCTGTGGAGCACAGTGGGGACTTCTTTGAGTCTTTCTTTCCACTGTGAAATATTGTAATATATATACAGTATATATTTGCTCTGTGATATGGAGAAATTACTTACTAACTATTAAGGGCTGCAGTAGGTTACTCTGTCATGTAGGAATAACAGTACTACTATTATAAACATAAAACAAGGTATCATAGGTAAGTACTTGGCACAGCGCCAGGGATGTGGTAGATGTTCCATAACTTTTAGTTGCTATTATTATTGTTGTTATCATTACTTGCTATAGATTCTGAAAGCAATTGTACAAGTATTTTAATACTATGAAGGACACATATTTTAATAAACTCGTTTGGCATCTCAGTCTCCAGAGTTCTTAGGGTCTGTCAAATGCACTACAATTTTCCAAGAAGAGAAAAAATAATCACAAAAAGGAAAGTCATATAATGAGAAGGGATCTTGGTTTTGTCCCCTGTAATAGCACACCCATGGCAGCTGTTCAATTGTTGAGGTGTAACAGTGTCTCGCTTACTGTTTTGCTGGAGTGAGTAGATACAGGAGGTTGACTGAAAGTGGAAATCTAAGTACGTGATGTGGTGATCCACAGACCGCAGATCTCTGTCAGTGATGGGCTGGTGTCCTGGACCCACCCTCCTGCCAGTGCCTGTCACCAATGCCATTCACTGGAACAGAGTTGATTGCGGACTTATGCAGCCTGGCACCCCTATGGAAATATTCTAACACATCTCTGAACTCCCAGGGAGTAAAGGAAGCTGTTTCACTACTCTGCTTTTGTTACTTTTATAAGTAGTTATTATTTTCATAAACATCTTGAGCACTAGCTGTATACCAGTTAGTGCTCTCTAATCTTCATAAGCATCAAATAAGGCAACTATGCCTGCTTTACAGATACGAAAACTTGAGGCTCAGCTAAGTTAAATGGTTTAATCAAGCCTTTCTAGTTAAACAGTGAGAGAGTGAAGGCTGAGATCCAGTTCTGTCTGACTTCAAGATCATGCATCTTAATTGCAAAGCCTCTCTTTCCGGTACAGTAAGTTACCTCTTCGTAGGAAGAATACCAACAGCAAAGAGTTGCTCAGCTTTAACACCAGACAAGATTCTAAGTGCTTAACATGAATTGACTAATTTAATTCTAGAGACAGCCATATGAAGGAGGAATTACTATCCTCATTTTACAAGTGAGTGAGGAAACTGAGGCAGTAGGAAGCCAAGTAAACTGTCACATAGTCCATTAGTGACAGTCAGGCTGTAAATAAAATGCAGTGTGCCTTCAGATGCTGTGGTCCACCACCAGGCTAAGGGGTGAGAACTTCTGGAATAATTTTAAAACATTAACTGAAAAAGTGTAATTTGGCTTTCTAAAATAATATATAAGATATGTGCATCCAAATGAGTGTCTTTCAAAGTATTCAGTCAAAATGTTTTCGTAATTTCTTTCAGAGACTGAAGCAAATAATAGTGATGATAGTATAATATTAATAGCAGCTAGATTAATTTTATATCTATTGTGTGCTCAGCACTGTGCCAAATGCTTTACATAAGTCGTCCCATTTAATGCTTATGACACTAATACCAACCATTTATACAACAGAATACAATTACTGAGGCTCAGAAAATTTAAGTAATTTTCTCCATGTCATAGCATTATATGATGGTTCTGGGTTAAACTTGTATTATCTAAATCCACAATCTACATTCTTCGCTTCTAACCTCCTAATACTAATACTTCACTACTAACACTCCATTTTTAAAAGATATTTTTTAATGGTAGAAAATTTTATCTTCATAGAATAGACTGGACTTGTAAAAAACAGTATAAGTTACTTGTGACTAACCTCTAGGTTTTACGAATTTCAGGTATTTCTGATTCATTTTCCATTAAAACTATCATTTGATGAAAATACAGACTGCTTTCCTCTTGTGATCTATAAATTTTCGGGAATCACTCCCCAAAAGGCAGATGAGTGCACATTTGGACAATGGCAGCATCATGGTCATCAGAGTCTCCTGAGGTGACAACTTTGAGGGATGCTCTCACCTACAAGCCTATTCGTGCTCAATATCTGACACTAACTCTTAACCGTGGAAATGATGACCAGAGGCTTATCATATGCCTACTGGACTAATGACACGAGGCTTGCAGGCAGTATTTAAGCATCCTGTGAAGGCACTGGGTGTACCACTCTACAATGATTATTGCCCAGCAAGCCACATCCTCATTTATAGCGCTTTTCTTACAGGGACAACTTGCATGACTTTTAACACGTGATTTCAGAGAATCTACATTGTATGTGGGTCAATCCCATACTGTCAACAGTGACTGTACTGAATTGGGGACAGTTAATAATCTTGTGTGGGCAAATACATCTGAGTAAGGAAGTTGACAGATTGCCATTTCCTTTAGTTTTGCATAGGCCAAGACTATTTAACTCATTCTTTGTATTCCCACGCCTTGCTGGAGGTTGCAAACAGCACATTTTTCTTTATAAAATATAGTTCAGAACTGGTTTTTTTTTTTTTTTTTGAGACGGAGTCTCGCTCTGTCGCCCAGGCTGGAGTGCAGTGGCGCAATCTCGGGCTCACTGCAAGCTCCGCCTCCCGGGTTCACGCCATTCTCCTGCCTCAGCCTCTCCGAGTAGCTGGGACTACAGGCGCCCCCCACCATGCCCGGCTAATTTTTTTGTATTTTTTTTTTCAGTAGAGACGGGGTTTCACCGTGGTCTCGATCTCCTGACCTCGTGATCTGCCCGCCTCGGCCTCCCAAAGTGCTGAGATTACAAGCGTGAGCCACTGCGCCCGGCCCAGAACTGGTTTTAATTTAATATATAGCTCAGAATTATATTTCATAGAAAAGAAGTGTTAAAATAGCTCAGTCAGCCATTCTTGGTAAAGAAATTACTGCAGTGGCAGGAGTGGGGGACAGGGAAAGGGGAAGAGGAGAGAGACAGAGAAGGGAGAGGTGAGAAAAGAGAAGAAAGAAGTGGCTTTATTGCACATTTTTAGACTGCCATTCATGTGAGATGACTTCCCTTGTGGTCTGTAGTATGCTTCTTTAAGCAAAATTTCTCCTCCAGACTCAAAAAACTCCATGACACGCCTAAGAACAGCCATCTCCTGCTCCACCCTCAGCTAGTTTTCTCTCTTATAACAGTTAGAAGCAAGCTTGTTGGACAACAGCATCTAGAATTTTCACAACACATGCTAGACAAATTCTGTCAGCTAACTAGGAAGTGGCCCATGATGAAAGGTGAAATTTAAAAGCAACGACTCTTAGAAGTAACATTTGCATATTTCCTAAAGTCTCCCCAACTCAAAAAAAATGCTTTTTATGTGGAATCTTCTAATGAGAACATTACTGAGCACAGATGCTTGGAGAAAAAGCACTTAATTTCGATGGCAATATTTCTCTTAGAACAAGGAAAGAAATAGGTGGAGTTAATCATTTCTACTTAGAATTAAGAGAAATGCTAGTTACCAACAGAACAAAACAGAAGTCTAAAGACAACACATTCTCACCAAAGAGGTAAAAAAAGGAGTTAGAAAAATATGTCTTAATGGATGAGACCCAGAAAATAACATAATAAACAGGGAATAACTATAGAAAGCTATTTTAAAATGATTAATAATGAGTCACTGTGTCTGTAATTATTTAAAAGTCACTAATTACTTTAAAAATCCCAGGAGGAAAGTTTTCTTTTCCCCGTTTTATAGAGGAAGAGCTGAGACACACAGGGGCAGGGGACTCAGAGCAGGTCACCTGGTCAGACAGTGGTAGAGTGGAGATTAGGCCCAAAGACTAAATTTCATGCTCTTAACCACCCCTTTGCAGGACTTGAGACTTGAGATAGCATTTGGGAGCAACTGAATGGCTTTCTGATTACCATGGCTTTGTTGGAATGGCCGCCTCCTTGGAACTCAATGGTCCCAAAAGCATCCGTAGGGCTGAGTTGAGTGTGTTTGCTGATGGACCACTTTTCCGACTGGATGTCATTTCGTGAGAGGCGACTTTCATTTTTCTCATTCTGAAGCACAGAGATACTGGGGGTGAGGCCAACATGCTGGCCTATCAGACGCCCACAGCAACACCTATAACAGAAGAGGTTAAAGTGAACCCCTGGTATTAGTCACTATTGGGATACACGCTTAAGGCAACCAGCTGGAGAAATCTACAGTCTGTGCCAACACCTGTCAGTCAATTCTCAGGAAGAATTCCACCATGTGGCTATATCAGGCATTGGTAAACTCAGGCTTTCCATGATATACATATCTTTTCTTTTCTCCCCTCTACCCATTTTCCTTTAGCTGTATAAGCTGTAATATGTCTCCTGCCCTTCTCCATCCACCTCTTTTGTACCCGGCATTTTGTTCAGGATTGGACACCTGCAAACAAAAGTTCTGTGGATTTTTCTACTTCTCACTCAGCCCATCTATCAAATGTATCAAAGCACGAAAGTCTCTGAAGAGCTTTGAGGGGAAGAAGTTTAACATGCACATTTAAATGAGGAATCTCACTTATATGTGAGTCACAACTGAACTTGTCTGTTCCCAATTGACATTTGCTGTCAAATATCCAATTCTGAGAATAAAAATCTTCAGGCTTAAGTGTTCTTGACGAAACAATGAAAAAATATTCATGAGATATTTGAAAACTTAAACTTTGCTCTATCACGAAAATGTCCTTCATACATTACTATTACTACCTTTATGACTATTAGTAATAATAGTTACAATATGTAGCTGCCATTTGTTAAAAACTAACAATTTAGCATCCATTGTATAGATGAAATATTGTAGTTTTGAAGGTTAGGTAATTTGCACAAGGTTACACAGATAGTCTCTAAGACTCTGTAGTCTATATTTTAAACTGATTTGTTAAATTGCCCATTCATAAAGGCATTTCAGACATATATATGCTACTTTATCCCAAATGCTTCTTATCTTATATATTGTTGATCCTAAGGAAGGTAAGTAGGGTGCTAACAATGTGCTTAAATGGGAATCTGAAGGTTTACAGTTTAGTTAGGAATCTGCTAGGAGTCTTTTATTTAAGTCTCTTCTTTTTCCTATTGTAGAACGTGTTGGTACAAACTAAGCATTTGGAGGAGGTACTTAAAAGGAAAAATCAATAACCATAACAAAAAACATAATCCACTGTTATATATGGTGATTAATTCCTTCCACAATGGCATATGTGTTTTTCTTTATAGGCTCTTAGAGTAAGACTTAATTGTAGGCATGACATACTATGTAGTGTGTATAAATAAGATTGCTTCAAAGATGTCCAGAAAGAATAACAAAAGATATTTAATTTGACAGTGTTTCCCTTGCAACAGGTCATGATTACTCTTGTAGGTTTTTTGTATAATTGCTACTTCATGTTCCCAACATTATAGACAGCAAGATTACCTATGGGGGTCTTTGGTGCTGGGTATGATGTGGACACATTCTCTTTTATAAAATGCTCTTTCTATCCAGGATTTCTGAGCCTGAAAAAGAAAACAACAACAAAAAAAAGGAAAGGTGAACATACCGTGAAATATTTTTAACTAGAAAGCAAAATTTCATAATCATATGAGACTAGTATATCACCAGCTGAATTGAAATTGTGGTTATTTCACATATAAACATTAAATATAACAAAATCAATTACTCCCTGTACCTGCTGATTAGGTTATTTAACATCACAATATCGAGAATTAAAGGAACTGACCATAATAAAAAAAAGTTAGTGATGGAATCATATACAAATTCAGAACAGAAAGACAATGCTATTTGCAGAGAAAATAAATTTGGAGGGATAGAATAGTAATGTTTGTAACCTTATAGAAAACAAGTATTCAGTAATGGGAAGAAATACATCCAAATAAGTATAAAGTTTTCACAGCTGACACTTCCATTAGATTTTCCTTGCAGAAGGAAAGAAAAATAGCAAGAGAATTGCATAACTCAAAGGCCCTAATGTATCCCTATGCTTTTTTCTAATTAACAGTGCTAAGTACAGGGGGGTGGGGGGGAAGGAAATAAAAGCATGAGGAAGATAAATGTTTTTATCATAGTCCAAAGTTTTACGGGTAATGCCTTTGGAAAAAAGTAAGATAGCACATTTTTTCTTGTGCACCCCACATGCCCTTCAGCAGAGCATATACAGCTTCTTAGAATGGACACTGTTGGGTCCATCCACCCAGAAGTCCTGCCACTGAGATTGGGTTCCCACATGGACAAAGGATGTTCCGGAAAACTGTACAATCTCTGTTCCAAAGCAGTTATCCATCCTGCATCCCTTCATGGTTTTCTTTACCAGCATTTGCAATAGCAGCGGAGTCTCCCATGAAATTCAATGAGCTGCTCAGAAGATTCCTTCTCTAAGCCTTTAAGATGAAACTTGCTAGAGCAACATTTAATGTTATTTCTACATGGCATCATCTTCTCTCTAATGCAGCATCAATACTAAATTCATACTCTTATATACAGGGCTAAAGCACAACTGAGCTGTTGATTTGACCTGTCTCGACAGT
This sequence comes from Hylobates moloch, assembly GCF_009828535.3. Lineage (NCBI taxonomy): Eukaryota > Metazoa > Chordata > Mammalia > Primates > Hylobatidae > Hylobates > Hylobates moloch. The sequence continues at coordinate 43,884,068 of NW_026652285.1, forward strand.
GTTAACTGTTATAAGCCCCCATGTGTTGAACCATAATTAATCTTGACTCTGCCAATGACTCAGATGTCTATAAGCTGTGCTAAATTCTGATTGGTCCTTAGTACTTCAGTCTTTCACCTCCCTCCTGTCTCACAAGGGAGGTCTAGGCAAGCATGTGGCCCCGAAGGCAGTAATTGCCATTAGTACTCATGACAATGCACATTTTTACAAGGAGCAACATGAGCCATGGTTGAGGGGCACAAAGAAACTGCATCCTGTTTCAGTAATGGTCAATATCACATGGAATCATTTCTGGGTGTTCATGCATTGTCCACCTGAAAAGGAGCACCCACCCTGCCTCAGAGACCCTCAGGTCCAGGTGGGCCTCTGCATTCCCACACCACAAAGGTAACATTTGCAGTTTTGCCTTTCAGCTAAACATGAAAAATTCCCAATGTCTAGTCTCAAATATTTTTCTTTTCAAACAGGTAGAAAAGGCTAGTGGCTACCTCTTTGTAACAAAAATGAGCTTAGCAGCATAGACAGCCAGTCTTTATCTTTGTAAAAAGCCTGTTCGCTAAACTATTCATAGGCCATGATTTTTCTCTAGACACTGAATACTTTCATTGATAATATCTCTTGGCAGAAAGAGGGTAAAATGTTCTTCACTGGATTGAAACCAACTTTTCCTACACTTTAGAGAGCAAAAAAAGGAGACTTTACTTTCTTTCTCTTTTTGTGTTCAACTTTGGCCAGCATTCAGAAGGCTCTTTTGTGGGGGAGCATCTGGGAATTTTAGAGAGTGCTGACCAATACTCCCTGAGAAAAAGTGGGGCAAGCTTGACCATGGGTAGAGCATGAGGTCTGCATTTAGAAAAAGTGGTGTGAGTGGGACTCTGTGACCTGGAGAAAGTTACATGATTCTTTGATCCTCAGTTTTCCTCATCTATAAAATGGAGACAACAGCAATACCTGAAACACAGCATTGTTATCATGATTTTAGGGGTGCTATGCTTTGCTCCAAGAAGAGAGACCTGTCCACGGTTGATTCTGGTACTAAAATTTCAGATGAAGGCTCAGATGAGGGGACTATGAAATTGCTCTAGGAGACCCGACCTAAACTGGTCTCCCTTTGTGTTGGGGATGATAGGAACCCACAAGCCCTGGCTGGCCACTAACAAGATATATAGGAAGCTTATTTAACATTTTGGAACCTCTTCTATATCATATGGATAATTCCAGCTACTTTGAAGAGTTGTTGGGATAATCAAACCAGATGATTCAGATAAAGCACCTGGCACATGTAGTAGGCGCTCAATAGATAATTAACAATGGCTAACATTCAATAAGGGTGCATCATGTGCTTGGCCTTGTGCTAAATATATTAATACATTGTCTCCCTGGATCCCATAAGGACTCTGTGAGGAAAGTACTACTTTTATATCCATTTTTCCAATGAAGAAATTGAGGCAGAGAGATGCAGCAATACATTCTAAAGCCAGGGTTTGAACTTGAACAGTCTGGCTTCAGAGTTCACACTCTAACCCACTCTGCTAAATTGCCATTAAAACATTGATGTTATTGATATGAAATACCCTTGTTATGGGCAGTACTATCTGAGCATGCCCAGGATTATCCTGGCATTTGGACAGAGTTGGCTCCCAGGTCTTGGAACCAGTTCATCCTGCATCTTTCCCCTTATCATTCCCCTCTTCTAGTCCCCACATGCGCAGGAATGAATACTCTGCTATGTCTTCTTCCTTTCTCCCTGGGGTAAAGGATGAAGGTAGGACATTAGGAAGACACCAGAATCTGAGAAATGGCTATACAGCAAAGAAATGTAAGCACAAGACTCCTCACTTAAGTATCTGTGCTGCAAAGACAAATGGATGATATTTTTCAAGGACACCTTCCTTATTTCTCTTGCTCATGGATCCCATTGTTAGCCTGGAAAGCACTGGAAGTTTTAGTCAGATGATGGGTGGTAAGAATTCCTACATATGGATTGCCAGCTAGTTAGCGTTTCAGTAAAAAAGTAATTTAGTTTGTGTGTAGCTTTGCTGCTTAATTACCTTCTGAAAGGTGAAACGCTACATCATTGTTAGCAAAAAGATTGAGAATCATTTCTATATCTTATTATTAGCAGATTAATCATCTCCCTTGCAAAGGCACAGAAAATAGGGAGGAAAACAAAAGAGAAACAGAACATTAAGAAATCTTCCCATCATTCATGATTAAATTGGATTTTTTCGTTGAGTAGAAAAGTATAATACACAACAGAAAGAATGCAGGTATAACACATGAATTAGGGATTCTACAAAATATCATGCATAATTACTATATTGTGAGCTTCGCTTTATCATGCTTTTATTCAGGTCTTTAGTGTGAACATCTTATATTAGATTTTTAAATTGATTTTATTGGAGAGGGCATTCTGACATTTAATCCTGGTTTGTTTCCTGAACGAATTCCTTTTCTTTGTTTGAAGGTTTTGAACTACTCTATATGAAGCTTTATATTTTGCTTCAACATCCAACTCAGTTATCTCAGAATAGTTATCCTCATTGTTAGAAAGCATGAAATAGTTTTGATGTGCTGTGTTTCTAGCTGACCCTTCAATTCTCCTTTAACACAAAACTTTAACAGACATCATGTCTTAAAATCTTTTCTTTTTTAAATATGCTTTGGAAGTCTCATGCACGCTTAGAAAAGATGGCTTCTATGGCCCCCAGAAAACCTCTCTGTATATTCTTTTCTAAAGGTAGAATGGTCACATAACCATGACCGAGTTTGCAAAGGGCTGGCTATTTTCTTTCTTGTCTTTCTGCATTATCAGTCATGTGTGATGTGTAATAGGGAAGTGTTTTTCAAAGGCTAATAATTAAAAGACATCATATTCAAAACAGAAATGAGGACACTCACAATGAACAAAGTATAATGATTACCCTCAAAGAATAACGCAACTACTAATTTTGAAAGTTAAATATGCAGTCAATAAAGCATCAAAATAATGAAAACAAAAGTCTGTAAATATTGCTTTAAAAAAATTAAGTCATTTCATTTAAGCAGGATTCAATGTTTTTCTCAAAGTCTTTGCTACAAATGTTAGTCCCCAAACTACTTTGAATCTTCTTACTATGTCCTCCCCACCAGCTATCGAATCAAGTTCTCCAGGCAGGAAGATTTACAAGCACACACACACAGGGTATATTAAACCCATTTCCAAAAAGCCTTGGAAAGTGCTATTGCAATCTCCTCTTCAGCAGGGCAGCTTAACAGAAGGACAACCACTCAGACCAGTATTCGCAAGATTAGGAAAAAGAGTCCACTAACTTTATAGGAACAAATTACAAGAAAAGTTTCACAATGCTTCTCATCGTCACCCTCTTGTTTCAAATGTATGCCCTGTCTTCATCAGAACAAACATCCCCAACCCAAAGGTACTAAATTCATAAGTTCATTTTGCCCTTTCCCTCCACGTCTTCCTCTAGGTCCCCAGATCCAATATTGAGAAGTTGAACAAGAGAAAAGTTAGCTGAAATCATTTTACCTGAGCACTGACTCTGGGTGCTGGCAAAAGCAGTCCCCGGAGCAGCTCCTGTTGCTTTCATTTTGCTGCAGCTAGGGCTGGTCATTCCGTTAATAATGCTCTTATGACCGCCCACTGGAAAAAAAAGTCACTTGTTCGGCTCTTCCCCCAAGAGACGTTTCAAGTAAGCAATGAACTTGGGCAGATTAGCCCCTTGGAATGTGCTGCTTCGGGATTAGCCTCACTAAGAATCCCATGGACATTCCCTCCCAGCCCTCAAACACTGCTTGATTTGAACATCTAATCTGACGCCAGAAGAAAAACAAATCCCCGGAGAGATCGGATTTAACTGGCACAGGTCCTAACAGGCTCCCCCCACCCTCCCTCCCTTTTTCTTTTTCCATTTTCAGAGAGAAAGCTTGTGAAAGTGTGATAAGGTGTTCTGAGTTCTGAAAGTTCAACTTTGGAAAGCAAATCCTTCCAAAGAAACAGTGTATGAATGATCCGAGTGGTTGGAGCACACAAGCAGCATTGTTCCACCCTCCCCAAAGAATGGAATGATAGCATTTCTTTAAAGAGAAATTGCTAAAATCTCTGAATGTTTCAATAGAATATTTTGGTCCCTGAACATAAGCCTAAGAAGAATGAAGTTGGAGTTTGTCGGGGACCTTCGAAAACTTCTAAAATGTCAATAATAAAACTTCTCTGATCATACTTCTTATCCTGCGGCCCCTCTAGCAATTGCAAATGTATGATTAGAAACCTACAGTCCTGCTTCCTTATCAAAAAGAGGTGAGCTGTGACCATGGTAGCCTATGCATGCAGATCAAAAGTTGTGATGCCCTGATATGTTTATTTGGGGTGGCCCAATGGAGAGATTCCAGCTGGTATTCAGTCACATAGAAAGGGCTCTTTCATATATCATCCAAGAGTGAATATTTTAGATAATAGTATTCTTGACTGGATAAGTGAACAAACTGGCGGAGAAAAGAGCTTAAATTTCAAGAAGGCAAAAATACTTTTTAAAAAGTGAATATGTATGCACTTCATCTCCAAAGGACTTTTCTCTTCCCAAACACAGAGATAAGTGCTAAGAGATGGCACTCTTCCCTTTTCTTGCGGATGGTAAATCTGTGAGGGCAATGGGGCTTTGGTTTTAATTTTTCCATAATCCTCTGTCAAAGCACCTAGTATGTATCATGTGGACACTCAATAAGCATTATATTGGGAACCGAATGACTTATTTCAAACTCGAATTAGGTCCTGAGCCATCTTTTTGGCCCTCTGCTCTTTCCAGGATCAATCTTCTTCAAACTCCCACATTTTCTGGTCTGTCACTTGCAAGGTTTCCCCAGAGAAAGAAACAATAAACTACCTAGTGACTTTCAGCTGGGGAAACATTATGATAAACATGAACCAAATGAAACATCAGACTGAGTTTTAGCATTAAACACATGATGGAGGAAGTCCCTTTGCCTGTCTTCAGGAGTTGGCTACAGAATAACACTTGGTGACATCCTTAATGAAATATATAATCTTTCTTCTCTGCAGCTGTAACACTCCCAAGCGCTTATTCCAAAGGAATCGTCAGAGATGTAAGCACACAGAGATGTTCACTGCAGTGTTATTTATAATACAGAAAAAGTGGAAACAAATGAAGTCTATCAACAGGAGATGGATCAAATAAACAGTATTTTATGCCATTTGGTGATCATAATCAGGTTTCAAAAGACTGCTTAATTACCTAGAGAAATAAATATTTTCATGTTGTTATGTGAAAGAAATCAGGCCATAAAATAGTAAGGGCAGAAAAATTATAAATTTTAAATAGATATAGAGGTGACAGGTCGGAAACATTTTTAAGGTGGTAACTATGTAGCTAATTTTTATTCTATTCCTTTTGCTTTTCCATGTTTTTCAAAGTTTTCTCCTGTAACCATATGTTTATAGTCAGAAAACTATATTTTATATAGTCATAAAATATTTTTTTAACTGTCAAGCTTGACCATATGATAATAGGAGGTTATTGTGGATGAGTATCTCAGGAAGAGACAAAGCAAGGAGAATTAAGTAAAAAGATAGAGGGATCAGTTGGGAAGACTTGGAAAAGAAAGTTTTATAATGTGAAGGGTGAGTTTTCTAGAGAAACAAAGGGAGAAGAGGAGGGAAGTGGGGGAAATGAGAAGGGGGTGCTGAGTGGGTGGGCAGGCAAACACCTGGAAGATCCACCGAGCTAGTAGGCTGTAGTGGGTCTGTGAGACTAAATAAATTGATTGTAGATAATCTTCCCAATGTAAGAAATATTTTAACAATTCAGCTTTTTCAACTTCCTTCTTCACTAGATACTACTCCAACCCTTCATCTGAATTACTTTAAACACTGAGTTACATGTATATGGAGTCTTTAAATATTGCTTATGTATTTTTTTACCCTATTTTCTCCAGTCTTACTTGTTTTTGTTTTGTTTTCCCTTTATAAAGATAAATAACTGTTCAATAGAGAATAGAATAAGAGGAGCCTCCCATGAACTTTAACCAAAAACAAAAATATTGCTGCCAGAACCCTGGGCATTTTGCTTAAGTGAAAAAGGAAGTCCCAGGTGAGCACAGCAACTTTTTCATGTGAGGTTGTAGACTATCTTTAAGACCCTTTGATTTAAGAAGGTAATTAGCTCCAAAGAGACTTGTAGCTCTAGGCCACACTGTCCATATAGATCTGTGTAAAATCTTGTGTATCACCTAACAGTGCAACTCCCAACAGGGTATATTATCAACCTGTTTCAGATGTAGTTTAGAGTGAATATAATTTGAATACTAACAAGAGAAAACCACAAGGGTAATGCTTACTGTGCTTCTTCCTCACTCTTTTCTGTATGCAATGGCAGATACCTTATTCTTCCCATTCACTGTTAAAGAAAAATCACACCTGAAGGTAGAATACTAAAAAGTTTCTACTGGTACACAACTCTGTTTTGAAAAAGTGAAATCAGATTTTCTACCATCAGTAACTAGATTTTAACATGGAAAATGCATATTTCATTTTTATAAAGATGTCCAAAGCAGTATTTTTCTGGGATGTTCGCATTTGACAACCGCATCAACTAAAGAGCATGATATAAAGTAGTGGTCAGCAAACATTTTCTGCTAAGGGCCAGATGGTACATATTTTAGGCTCTTTGAGGGTGATACAGTCTCTGCAGTAATACTACTCTTGTTGTAGCATAAGAACTCCCATAAACCACATAGTAAACAAATGAGCATGGTTTTGTTCCAATAAAACAGGTAGTAGGCTGGAACTGGTCCTGGTCAACCCTTGGTATAGAAAAAAGGGGTGTGAGTGGGTGAGGTGTCAGGAAGGAAGGAGTAGTAGTGGTCTCAATAGACAGGTTTTCATGGAACCATCACTAGTTTGCCTTTGCTCTTTCTCAAGCATGTCAGGCAAGATCTCCTTGAGAGGACTTTACTCCCATCGCTCCTGTACCTGGATAGAACCATCCTCAGATATGCCACAATTCACCCTCTCAACACATCTGGACTGCTCAGAGGTCTTTCTTGACCATCCTATCTAAAAGCACACTGTGTCATTATTTATTCCTTTGCTTCCCTCTATTTTCCTCATGGTCCCTCACATTACCTGCCATTATGCTGTGTCTTTGTAGGTTTGTTTTTTTGTCTGTGTCCCCCACTAGAATGTAACTTCCTGAGGGAAGTGATTTTGTAACTGATGACTAGATAAGTGAACAAATTGGCGGAGAAAAGAGCTCAATGATGTTGATCTGATGTTGCCCCAGATGATGTGGCTCCAGCATCTAGAATTGTGGCACATGGTTAGCACATAGAGGATGTAGGCAAATCATCTGATTTCCTTGCACATTAATTCTTCTTTGGAAAATGATGGCATCAGGTTGACCAGTGTTTCCTAAAGAAGGATTTTTAGGGCGGTACCCAGATGGTACCATCCTAAAAATGCCCAGATAAGCATTTTTCTTTTGATAGTTAGGTTTATATTAATATATAATATACAAGGAATGGCTAAACCTGCAAATTTAACAAATGCTAGTGCTTGAAGATATATTTTTTCCTTTTTGGAGTTGTGAAAAAATGAGCCCATCAAAAATATTTAAAAACTAGAGTAAAAATGATTTTTGGATTAGAGAAAATCATGGTGGTGTCACAAAAGTGACCCAAGTTTGAGAAACACAGGACCAAGCTCTCTTAAATGTCCCTCAGGCTCCTTGCTTTTATTCCAATGCTTAGAAATAAATGTATTGTGTTCTCTAACATTGACCCACAAAGTTAATGGCAGAGGACCATGACAAAGCCAGCTGCCTCCAGAGAACACTGCCATCAGTGTGTTCTTTCCAAAACAATCAATGGTGCCATCCCCTGATCAATACCGGTCAGGGCTCTCCATCCCTAGTATGGTCAGCTCAGCATCTAAAGTCTGGCTCTGGCTCTGGAAGTATCTTTCTTCAAATTTCTTCATTTCTGTACAAATCTTCGTACACTTTACGCTCCAGCAAACCAAATTACTGATTATTCCCCTCATGAACCATGTTGTTCTAGGTTTCTCAAACTCTGAATATGTTGTCCCTTCATCTGAAATGCTAGGTTCGTCCTGCTCTACTTGATCAATGCCCCTGCATTCTTTAAAACTCTGCGTGAAACACTGTGTTCCTTGATGGGCTTAGCGGGCCACTGCCAGAGTGAATCACCATGACCATTGTTCCTCTTCCCTATTTTGGTCACACTTCCATTAGGGGAAGAGTCACGCGATATAATACTTATTTTCTTTTCAACATGTATAATCATCTGTTGCCAGTTTCCACTGCAAATCTACAGTATTCTAGGTCTACTATGGCAGAACAAGAGTGTTGTAATTTCACCTAGAACACTTCCCTTCTTCCTTCTCCTATTTTTATCGTTGTTTCTAGGGGAGTATCAATTTCTCATCCCTATAATTCACCTTAGGGGAATAATCTCTTTGTGGGCTGAAGTTATTTGTACTAAAATTTACTTTATAGCCTCTAAACTTAAATCACATACACCTTAACATAGTGTTAGGTTCGATTATGTTTTTATCATCTGATTGGGAAAAGATTCAATAAATTATGATTTACAATGATAAACTCATGTTTTGTCAATAGGTCATGCTGTGTAAATCATACTTAAATATATTCAGAATGTTCATGTAGCATGTCATTCTACATAGGCATTTTTAGAAATAATTTTAAAATATACTTCTGTTTCTTTGGAAATTTGTTTCTTCATTATGGGGCAATTAATCATTGCTTGGCAATAATACGTTATATTTATAAATTATTCTGCAGTTCCCTGAATGCTATGGCATATAGAATTTCATGTAATCTTAATAACATTGTATGGTAGATATTATAAAATTCCAGGATACAAATAAAAATCTGGGGCTTATAGAGGTTAAACGTCATGCTAAAGTTATATGTCAGCCATAGGCTTAGCCCAGTGGACCCAAAGCCCTCATATATTTAGTATAGAGTAAAAATGAGGCTATGCTGGTGGGAATTATAACTTCATTTTCTGTCAAGTAAATGCAGAGTTGCAGCAACATAATGTCATGATTTAAGTCCTTAATTCTGTTTAGCTTTCACAATTCATTCCTTCTGATTTTGTTAGCAGCCAAAGAAATGTGCTGAGTCATAAAATTGGAACATTTTATGTTAGGTAGAAATGTGGAATTTATGTGACAAATAATATCATAGATTCACCAGCTGAATTTTCTTTATCTCTTTGGCCCTGGAAGGATGAAGAGGGAAACCAGAGGTGAGAATGAAAAAATAGTTGCAAAATTGCAATAGCATTCGTAGTAGAGTTGTCATTTAAGGATTAACTACTAAAAAAAAAAATCAACCTCTTTCTCTCTCTCTGTCTATATGTATGTATACATGTATATTATATATGCACACCATTTTTATTTTTATTTTATTATCATTCCTAACTACTATTAAGTGTTCTGGGTAGAAAGGCTGATTTAATTTAATCAATGGATGATCCAATTCTGAGGTCAAATTATTTATCGTCACAAGGTACAGACTTAAATTTGGCTGTCGGATCTTATTTCTGAAATCCCTATTTTCTGTATCCATTCAAAGCAATAGTAAGGTAGAACCTGGGGGACGCATGACCGATTAGGAGTCTCAAGATATGCATCCTAGCCATGACTTGTTTACAACTAGACATATGACCTTGGAGGAGTGACTTAACCTTGGCGATCTTCAAGGTCAGCCCCAATTCCTAGAGTTAGGATTCTGGGAATCAGCTTTATTGTTAGTCCCTCATTAAAGTGAACAAAGTATGTATAGGGGCTTTTTTGAAAATAAGAGATCTTTTTAAATTTTAATTTTTATGAATTCATGCAATCATTTCTTTGATAAGTAAACAAACAAAAATGTAGCAGAGCACATGGTTTTGTGTTTACTTAGTGCAGAGTACGCAAAGAAATTTGAATTAATAAATAATTCCTGAAATAATTCTCACCAGACTCCAATCATCCTTAAGAATGCCCTGGTTGAACAATTTGGCACATGTGTAAAATTTTAATCTATTTCAATGACACTTCAAATGTTATTAAGATGTTATTACAATTAATTAATAACTCTGCCATTGAGAGAATTTCCAAGAGTAGAACTTGGTATTCTTTTGCCTCATCCCCTACTAAATGATAAATCAAATCTTGACGATCATTCAGGTCAGAATATGCAGAGGCTGCTCAAGATTTGTAATATTTTTTTGACTTAACAATCAAGAATTATTTAACTGGAGGAACTGATAACAAATCAATCCCATTTGTGTCATCAGAAGCAACTTATAAGCAGACAGATCCAGCAATATAAGTGTAATGTTATTTCTATAACTCTCTGGAAATGAAAAATTATTAGGTATTAAGTTAATGCAGCATAAATATATTTCTGGCTGATAGGCATTTTTCTGTCAAGTTACTAGATTGTTAGGTAGAAAATAAATCCATCTGCCTAAGTTCAGATTTATGCAGATTTAGATCCTCAGCTGCTCCAAATAAAAAGATAGAAGGGTAAAAATATCATAAGCTAGTCTTTAATTTGGTTACATTGTTCTAATGTGACCATTTTAAGGTTGTTCAAGGTTATTAGGCTTAGCTTCAAAATATTGTTAATGTCTTTCCTTATGACTAACTACCAAAGCCTGTATTTTACTGATTTATTCTTACCTTAGTGTGTTAATATTAAATCTTTTTGGAATATTTTACATCCTAGAAGACACTAATAAATATACATACACATACATACACACACATATATAAACATATACATATATAGATGTGTATATATATAAACTTTCTCTAAATATATTAATTTAAATTTGATGCACATAGAAATAATCACAATTCAAAAGTAAGTATAAAGAATTTTAGTAGGATCACTATACATTATATGTACCCCAAGTCACTATGTAGCCCATAAACATGTATGATTATGTCAATTTCAAAAATTATAAAAATTAAATAATTAAAATTTTAAAAAATAAAGTGATTCTCTGGTAGACGTTATACAAATAATTTTCAAAGATAGCACAAAAATGCAGATTTCGTTTCCAATTTGTTTCTGTTCCACTGGATGGAAACATGACTTTTTTTCCTCCTCTCTGTTTTTCCACCCTCTCACCCTTACACTCATGTAGAGTTCTGATCTCTGAACATTTGTTGCCAAGATGAATTTCTGATAATAAGATTCTTCTGAGACAAGCTATGCTAATTTTAAAAAGAATATTATGCTGGCTTTCTAACTGTTCCCCACAACCCATTCTTTACCCAGCAACAAGTTATCATTTTTCCCCTTTAATTAATAGACTTTATTTTTTAGAGCAGTTTTAGGTTTACAAAATAGTTGAGAAGAAAGTACAGTCTCATATACTCTCTCCTTCCACCTCTCTCCACAATTTCCCATATTATTTAATATCTTGCTTTGGTATAGTACCTTCCTTATAATTGGAAAATTGATACATTATTATTAACTAAAGTTTGTACCTTACATTAAGCCTCATTCTTTGTATTGCACAGTTTTATGGCTTTTACCAAATGCATAATGTCAGGTATCCATCATTAATATCATACCGAATAGTTTTACTAATGGTCTTTTAAAATGACGAATTAGCTCATGGCATTTCATCTCCCACACTCCACAATCATTCAGTGATTTCATATTACTTTCAAAGTAGAGCCCAGGTTCGTTACTGGATCTCACCAGCCTTACATGTCACATCCTAGCTCACTTCTCCAAGCTATGTCTATGCCAAGTCAACCCAGCTCACTACCTCCAGCCACGTCAACATTATTTTAGATCCTCAACTGCTGCAAATAAAAAAGATAGAAGGGTAAAAATATCATGTTATAAGTTAGTCTTTAATCTGGTTATTGCTTCTTTAAAGGGACACAAATATTCATAACCTGGGATGGGAGTTGGGGGAGGGATTACTGGAAATTTGATATTTCAACTGTAAATTTTTATAAGTAGCAATTTCAGAACTACCTCCCTCCAGGGAACTGAAACTCCCTACAGATTGTTTTATTTGATAATGTGATTTATTCTAAGATTCCTGTTTGGGACATGAGGAATAAGTGTGATGTTATTTTGGATGTAAGGTAATTATAAACTCATTAATCACTGGGAAATCATGGAGTGGAAACCAAGTATCCTAATTCATTTATCCATTTAAACTCTACGTTTGCAAGAGATCTTAGGTCCTTTCCCCAATATTTAGTAGAAAACTAACTTCCTTCCGGTAAATGATACCTTGTTTTCTGTTGGTGACATAAGTGCAAAAAGAAAATCATAAAACACACAAACACACACACACAAACACACATACACACTCCCATGAAATTCCTGGCTCTGGGATGCTGTATGTATTATAACACTATTTATGATTATTCATTAAAACTGTCACCACTGGTGAGGGCATATTATATACTATCATACTAGTTGGATCCCCAAATAACAATATGGCTCTTTTGTTTGAACAATTATTTTTTCCCCTTTACTTTTTTGAATGCCACATGACACACTGATGTGCACATTACTGTTAAATACTGACTCGACTTGAGGCCACAATGTGTATGTATCTTATCACATACTTGTGTGTATGTATCTTATTCCACTGTCAATCCCAATTGTAATGATTTGAAAGAGAATTGTTATGAAAGTGGGCATGCATTTTTACAAATGCACAAATCTAATATCTCACAGGGGACAATCAGGCAGAGAAAACATTTCACTTTGCTTACAGTTCTAATGCAGAAGTCTTTAAATTATCATTAAGATTAAAGGTAAACAGAAGCATAGCTGTGGAGTTAATTGTACTTCATTAAAGTCGATGCTACCTGGAGCTCCAACTTTAGTCATTGCATGGAGAATTTGAAAATGAGACCTCAGAGCTGTACTTACTTATTTTTTAATTATTTCACTCGTGCGTTCAAAAATATGTGTTGAACACTGACCTGTGCAAAGCTCTTTTAGTTTCTGAGAAGGTACAAGGCTTTATGAAGTCCTTGTATCTGTTTTTAGGTTTATGCTGTGTTCTAGAACAATGCTTCTTAAATGAATTGTGGTAAAGAATCTTTTAAAAGAAAATTTCGGTCGATTACATTACAAACTGATACTTTTATAACATGCCATAAAATCGATTATGCACATGGATTTTGTGGCAACAGCAAATTGTCATATAAGTTTCCAAATGCTTATTCTCAATTTTTGTACTCTTATCATTCACAAACAGTTTGTAGGCCAGCACCAGTTTATGAACCACAAGGCACTAATCAGGGTGCAATCCATGGTCCAGAAGCATCAGAAGCATCTGGAAACTTGTTAGAAATGATGATTCACAGGCCCGCCCCCTCCCCCCCCACCCACCCAAGATCTACTGGATCTGCACCTGCACGTCAGTACGATTCTCAGATGATTCCCTTACATCTAAGCTGGGAAAACACCGTGCTGGAGGAAAATCAATCAGAGGCAGTAAAGACTACAATAATGTTTCATAATAGCAGCAATAACAGTTTTATAGCTATTGCAATATGTCATACATTGGTCTAATTATTTTCATGTATTAACTAATTTGGACCCCATCACAAACCTGTGAAGTAAGTGCTTTTATTGTGCTCATTTTGCAGATAAGGACACTGAGGAAGTGCGGGTTAAGCTACCGGTTCAATGTGATTCAGCTAGAAAGCAAAACACAGGGACATAGAATAACTTCAGTGACACAGAGAAGTAAATATACATGCCAGGGATGCTGAGAAAAAACAGTCAATTTGGGCCAGGAGAGGTATTTGAGTTGGGCCTGGCACAGAGTTAGCACTGTTAGCATAGAGTAAGCACTTAAATGATTATTGTTGCATTTCATTTAATTAAATTTCTGTCCTTTCCTATTTCCATAACTTCAGAGAGGTGGTTGCAAATTCATTACCTGTTCTCATACTTTCTACTTTTTAAGATTTAAATTTTGCTTTCTCTTTCTGTTTCTCCTAAATCTTTACAATGAACTTCTAAGTACTTTGTTCTTTCGCCTGCCCATTAACACTCTCTATACTGACTAATAGTGTGCAGTCATCCTATATTCTCATGATGTTCTCTAACTCATTTAGGGCAGGGACCAGACCATATCTATTTACCTTTTCAACCCCTTCCTTACCCCAGTGCCTGGCATCTGGTAGAACTTCAATAAACATCTGTTAAAATAATAGATAATATTATACAGTTACCAAAAAAATAGAGTAGTTAACTGTAGATGGAACATTCTTTCAGATGTGAATTAATGGAACACCTTGCTCTTTTATTTTCCTAACATGTTTTGCATAAATGGAACCATTAAGCCTTAAAATATTGGGACAAATGTAACTAACCATCTCTTAAAGCATTGTCATTGAATTGACTGAGTGATTACACTGAATCACATGTACAATTCATGCTGCACCTGTGTGTGCACACACACACAGGCATACACAAATGCATGTGGTTTTTCTGTTAAAATCTGGTAGACACACTCTTAGTATTGCATTCGCCAATTCTGCATTACAGATTACATGCTGGAAAACACTGATAAAAGAGAAATTATGTATTAAATCTCCACCCTGCCTTCTGTTGGCATTATAGCCTAATAGCTCATTTGAAAGACAAGGGGTCCACACTATCATTCTTGAATGTCTGCGCCTTCAAATTAATATTTCATGATCTACGGAAAAAAATCTTAGGAAAGCTCTGGATTGTCAAATGCCATTTTAGGGGTACAGAACATTTTTTTTTAATGTCAGTAGATATCATTATTTAAATTCAGCCATTTGTTAAACAGTATAATTGCCCATCAATTATGTTTTCCCACTGAATTTAGATCACATGTTATATATTCCCTTTGCTCAAGATTTTTTAAGCCTTAGAAAATAAAGGCAGATTCAGACTAACCTGAAAAATAAATTTAGTCAGCCTGATTCACAATAATGGAAAAGCTCAGACTTTTATTTCTTAGGTAGTTTTTAAATGATGGTCCTTGCTAGCTTTTGTCTTACCCAATTAGAAAATTCTACATTTTCTATGTTAAAAACATAAAATTGTGCCCACAGGGTCCTAAACAGGTGGATTTTAGTTGGTATTTGCATGTGTGTATAGTTGTGTGCACCCTGGCCAGGTTTAAATGATTAATTAGTCCATAAATTTGAGGACAAAGTCCTGAAATGCTTTGTTCAGCTTAATTTTATGGCTCTCTTTGTGTTCTTAGATGGCACATCTATAGTGCTCTGCTCATTAACATTTAAGACCTCATTGATAACTTCCTCATGACAGTGTTACTATCAACGTGAGCTTTTGTGTCAGATATGAATACCAGTAACTTAGAGGCTACTTATATGAAGCCTAAGTCACTCAATTAGTGCTTCTGTTCTTACAGTCCTCTTCCACGTGGCCTATTTAGAACAAACAGAGAAATGAAGTGGTAGCCTGCTTGTGTTCCCAACTGTGACTGGGACAGATTTTTCCATTGCTTCAGTTTTTCCTTTTGCAAACATAAAGAACATTCCTATCTCTTGTTACTTCACAAGGGGCTATGGTCAGCATTGATAAACATGATGACAATCCCGAATTCTTTTTTTAAAATGACTTAAAAGTTTTTGCTTGTTAAATTTTCTTTTTACTGATACATATTAGATGTACATATTTTCAGGTACATGTGATAATTTGATACACTCATATAATCAAATCTAACCCTGGATTCCTTATGAGTATCGTATGAGGACTTTGTTAGCATAGGGTACTGGCTTACCATATAGAGACTAAAATATTCCTTAAACTTTCTTTTTATCATAATAGGTGGCTGAATTTAAGCAGTTTTAAATTACATTCTTGCTTGACTTACACCTAAATGTCAATTTTCTTCGGATTACAAAAGCACGATATGAATTAATGTGACCACCCTACCGCCACCCCCATACAAAAAACCCATTAGGAATTTTCTGAGATTTAAGTAACATGGAATTTGATTACACAGTGCATTCTGGGGCTCAGCCACAGCAGGCTGTAGGTACCAGGCGGGCTGATTATGACTTAACGCATTGTTTCAATGTGATTTTGCAAAGGATTTCATTTAATGCAGATTAGTAAGTTTATTAAGCTGCTGATAATTGAAGCCTCTTAAATTTGGTAAGTACCATCGAGTGAGGTAGATTAGTGGGGTTTAATTTGTTGCTCTCAAATAGCAAACGAAGACTTAGCAGAATAATTACATCTCCTCTGTGGGCTAACAAAAGATGACATTGCAATGGTGCTTTTGGCCATTTCTGCATTTCTGCAGTTTCCTTTACAGTACTGCCTTTAGAGTTTTCCCCCATTGCTCTCAAGTGACCAAACTCATCAACTTTTCTGTTGTTTCCTGAAATTATCTCTTTATTCCCTTGGTCACATTTTAACTACATTGAGGGTAGGGACTGTGTCTCCTCTGATTCCTAAGTATCTGGCATATAGAGGGGCTCAGTATGTGTGTTTAACAGAGGAATGAATTATCTTAAACAATCATAAAGTATGTTCTGAAAATAACATTATCATCAAGTTCTCAAGTGCTAGGAAGTTATTCTTAGCCAGAGCATTAAGTAGCTGTGTCAGCCAAAAGACTAAGAGTCAACTCAACTTATTAAAGGGATTGTATCAATGAGTAAAATTATTTATTATCTCATAAATCTTTGGCCACACAGGGTGCTCAGCCCAAGTTAGTCTACCAAATGCATTAACTTAATCTCTGGCATGACCAGGTCCTCATTTTGTTACATGCCTATGGTGTCATTATAAGAGAAAGAGTCTTTATCCTTCTGGAACTCCTAGGTCTGCCATACTTCTAGCAGAGTCACAAATCAGATGGCAGAAAATGCTACACTGGCATGAGCTTACATAAACTGTATCTCTTAAGAGGAAATGCCAAAGCTGTTTGGAATGGCTGTAAATGGATTTCTAAAGTCAATTTCAGTTGTCTTTTTCATTCCTGGTTGTTAGAATACCCATAAAACTGCAGGTGTGAAGGCTTAGGGGCTTAGGCCTCAGAGAAGGTCATGGTTTTTGTTGTTTTCAAGTGGTTATTCAGGCACTTTATTTTTTTCAGAATGACACTAAAACTTCACACTTAGCAAGAAATTTTGAGTATTCTAGAACACATTGCCTTCCTGAAAACAGATGAATGAATTATCTTAAACAATCATAAAGTATGCTCTGAAAATAACATTATCATCATGTTTTCAAGTTCTTGGAAGTTATTGTTAGCTAGAGCATAAAGTAGCCCACTCCTGGTGTCTCCCTACTTTATAATGTTGGTCATATGAGGTCTACCTTGAATTGTTGAGGTAGTGCACCTTGAAAGATTTAACCAAGTGGCTGTGCAAGGATGCTTGGTTGCAGGTCATGGCAACTATTCTCAATGACTTCATAATACCATAAAGCATAAAGGATAATGAAGGTCGACTCCTTCATTTTACTAAGTGGTGACTTTGTTCTTGACTGGGTACAATTTAAACCATGGAACCATTCCCAAAGACAACATTCTGAACATATGTGTTTCCTGTAACATAATAACAATGGGATAGTAACAAACTTCAAAATGATATATATGTAAGAGTACAAAATCCAAGAGTTATAGGGAAGTTCTCAAACCAATGTACTTCCTAGAGATCTCCATCAATACCTCTCTGACCACACGTGGCCATTTCTACAACGGTATCACCTCCACACCCATCCCCATGGTCATAGCTGAATAGACCAACGGACCAGTGGTAGTGAGTGACTCAGGAGCAAAAAATCCACCAGTGGTCACTACTTTTGACTTTTGCATTTCCCTCAAACAGAAACTAACCAATTATAATCCCTTTTCTGAAATTTGAACTTAGAAACTTGCAGGAGGCATGGAAAATTAATGCTGAGAGGTCTTGAGGTAGAGAAAGTTCCAGATAGGCAACAATACATGTATTAGCAGAAATTGAGAGAGGGGATTACATGCATTATGAGTACTCTACAGTGCTTGTGCAGTTAGAAACAGAAATGCTGTGTATGAGACAGAAACCAAGTGGCCTATGAAAGACAGACAGCTTGAGAAAGTGGTCTCTGATGCTTTTCCCATTCCAATTCTAGTCAATTTCTAGGCCCACATTAATTTCTTCTCCTCTGAAGTGACTTGAGTGATTTTCATCATATAGTTGAAAAAGGTAATGGTAGACTTATATGAGCCAAAGAAATTTATTTCTTCACAATTCACTGATTCAGCATTTCATTTGATTTACCTGAGCCAAAGAAATTTATTTCTTCACAATTCACTGATTCAGCATTTCATTTGATTTACCTGAGCCCTATGGTAGAAGAAGCTGACGTTGAGAGGCGATGAGACTTGCTCAAGTTCACACCACTAGCAACTGGCAAAGCCAGGCAAAGCAAGGACTCTACCCAGATACAATCACTCTTTCACGTAGAAGGCAGGGTCTGCTGGCTTCTAAGGTAGAGTATTTTTATCTTTGGAAAGGGGCTGAATTTGCAAGAAAGTACAGAGGCTGAAACGTTCTGTGTATATCAGGGGCAAGATCCTAGGAGTTATTTTGCATTTGGAAATGATTGCAGTTTTAGCTCTGACATGTGTGGGTCTTGATGTCCCGAGGTTTTTTTTTTTTTTTTTTTAAATGTGGTTCATCTAAGGGAATTTTATTTTCAGCATTTGGGTAGTTGTTTTCTACTTGCCATCCATAATGAAGGGATTCCTAGGGAGTCAGTGTTAGGGTGTGGTTTATAACAATCCCTTCCAGTGACAGTATCCAAAAGTAAACTCCTCAAGTTGCTTTTTTGAAACTTATTTTGTATGTTCCTTCTGTATTACAAAAGTTGTGCTAATTCATTGAGGGTCTTTGGGAAATAGCTACGCAGAAAGAAAATAAATATTACCTCCAACCCTAACTCCTGCTCAGAGAACTCTGATACCATGTTGGCATCTATAAGGCAAATGTCTGATTTCACTTTGGGATGCAGTGACCTGGTGAAAGCATGCAGAACTAAATTAACCATTCAACTGAGAATGCGCTGACCAGGCAAGCGGGGGCAGAACTGGCAATGGCCCCAGCATGGGGCAAAGTGTGCATGTGCGTGTGTGTGTGGCATGTGGCATGTGGCAAAGGTGCTTCTTATTACAGAAGTAAACTTTGCATTTTATGTAAATAACTCCAGTCTCTGTATACAGCTATGCCTTTAGTTTTTGCAACATCCTAAATGTGTTTGGTTCGTGTTCCTGCTTCATAGAGCTAGAGGGCATGTATTCTGCTAATTTAAGTGATTAAACATAAATTATGACAATCCTGGAGATAATTATAAGCATACCAATGTATTAGAAAACAGGCTGAGGAATCAGTGACTTGAGGCAAAACTCCTGCTAAAAATCATTCCAGGAGCTTGTGAAAAATGCATACTCTGGTCCCTCGGTCACAGATTCTGAATCTGTAGGTGAAGTTGAGTCTCCAGATTCTCAACTTGCAAATAAAAATCACAGATAATTCCATGAGCTGCTTTCAGAATGACACTGCTAACATTTCCTCTTCATCAGAGTTTCTCAGAGTTGGCCTCCTGACGTCTATTTGCAATGTGCCCAACACCCTGTTGCTGCCTCCTTTGAGGTCCTCTTCATCTCACTCCAACTCTAACTGCACTTTTCTAACAGGCTAACAATCTGTGCCCCCAGTCCCTGCTCACCACTCCATCCTTGATGATGCCATAAGAAGTATCTTCTTAAAGCAGGATTTCTCAACTCAGTATTATTGACATTGGGTATTATTGACTATTGCATAATTCTTTGTTGTGGGTGCTGTCTTGTGCCTCGTAGAGTGTTTAGCAACATCTGTGGCCTGTATTCACTAGATACTAGTAGCCCACCTCCAGTTGTGACAACCAAAATTGTCTCTAATCATTGCCAAATGTCCCTTGAGGGCAAATTTTTTTTCCCTGGTTGAAAACCATTGTTCCTAAACCTTAGGGAAGAATGAGTTAGTCTCTTCATCTAGTGTCTGAATGTTTTACCATAGCATTCAAATACCTATGTGATTTGCCCCCAAACCACATTTTCTGGCTTGTCTATTATTAAACTTCTCAATAACTCTCACTCTTTACCAAACTAGGTCATTCCTCCTACTAGCCCTGGCATTCACACTTCTGTACTTGCTTCTGCTTTTTCTCAGGCCTTCAGTATTCATCCTCTCTTGCTTGCTTTACCAGGAAAACCTTAGCTCACCTCCAAAGCTAAGCTCAAAATCCATTTTCTCCCATTTTTCTTGAGGTTTCTAATTATCACCTTCTTTGTGTACTATATGTTTACTTCTGCTTTTGTCTAGAAAGTGTTCATTCAAATTTTATTTTGCAACCAATTTTTCCCTATCTCTTTCACTCTTGTAGATAAGGACCAGACCCTATTTCTGCCCAAGTCTCTGGTGCTTAGCATAGAAACAGCACAAACTGCCCTTAATAATACAAATGATCAAAATTTGGCAACTTGGCATTTAAAATATACCATGGAAAGTAAAATTTTTCAATCTATATGTTGTAACTGACTCACCAAGAATAATGACAATAAAATTAAATGTGAATGTTATAGACTTACAGCATTACACTTACAGCCAGGATGTTAACTATCAACATTTTAGAAAATTGCATTCGCATTTTACGTTAAGTCCTTAGGTAAAGTTAAGTTAAAATCTGTAAGAACAAGTGACACAATTATTAATAAGCAGGCCAAATTAAACAAAGCCACTTTCCAAACAAACACATGAGCCATGGCTACTTTAGTGTTTTTCCTTTAATAGATATAAATTAAACCTCAAATAATCTTTGAAAAGCACTGATTAAGTAGGTATTACATGTGAGCATCATTGGTGGAACTGTTACAATGGGAACTCCCAAGGAGTTCTAGGTTTTAGGGAGTTGCTCTATTATTGCCTTAACAATAGCAGTAATTTAAAGTAATTATCTTGTCTCCATTTCCCTCAGTGCCTTGTGCCCTTACTTTATATTGTACAACAAATGCACCTGAACCTTCTAATCTTAACCCCGGGTCTACAGTACTTGCTTCTACCACCTTTGCTGCCCTGAACTCAGAAAAAAGAGATGGGGTCAAAGGTTTGAGGGTGAAGTAAGGACTACTGAGGAAGAAATATTACTGGGGATGGAGATCCTTTGTGAGTGTCTCTTTTTATTTATAATGAGTCAACACTTTTTTTCTTCTTCTTCTTTTTCTTTTTTTTTTGAGACGGAGTTTCGCTCTTGTTGCCCAGGCTGGAGTGTGATGGCACGATCTCAGCTCACTGCAACCTCCATCTCCTGGGTTCAAGTGATTCCCCTGCCTCAGCCTCCTGAGTAGCTGGGATTACAGGCATGCGCCACCATACCCGGCTAATTTTTTTATATTTAGTAGAAATGGGGTTTCATCATGTTGGCCAAGCCAGTCTCGAACTCCTGACCTCAGGTGATCCACCTGCCTTGGCCACCCAAAGCGCTAGGATTACAGGTGTGAGCCACCGTGCCCAGTGAGTCAACACTTATAACTGACAAATATAACTCCAATTGAAAGGAAATACAATTAAAACATATGATGAGTTAAAAGGAAGGTCATTCTTCTACATTAAAATCTGTAATAGCATCTGCCTGGAGTTTACCAATATAAACAACCTAACTCCTACATTACTTGGATTTCTGAACACAAGTTGCCTGTGGCTAGTAGATTGGGCTACTGCTTAGAAAGAAAGAGGGCTAAGGATGTGAGTTCCAGCCATCTAATTTAGGTTGTTCCAGGTTTTATTAAGTTCAAATTGTGTGCTGTCAACATGTAGTCTCCTTCCCAACTCCAATGTTGAAGTCACAGAAAGAAAATTAAATAATATTTACTGAAGTTCTGGATATACCTTCAGTACTAATTGTTCACTGACAAAATGACTCCTCACTATGTCATCACTCATCTAAAGTGTTAATCAAACTTAGAAATAATATACAGAATAGAAATCTAAAAATAATTTCTCCATTTTAAGAGCTTATTGAAAAGAACATGTGATACAAATTTAATAAGTAAAATTTTATGCTATGATATTTATGCCAGCATGATGCCTTTTTATCTAGTACTTCAGGAGAGTTTTCCTGAATGTCTGGTATGATAAGAAGAGGCTTCTGGCAAGAAACCGTATGTTTCCTATTCCAGTAGTTATGATTCTTCTTATTTATGTTGAAGGAATGAGGCAGCCCATACAAATCTATTTTCTTAGTATCTGGGTATCTTGTGGGTTTCAACATCTGTTTGTCAAGTACCATCTCATTTCTTTACCACCAGAGAATGGTTTGCTCCTTTTCATCTATGTACATAAATACACACTCTCATAAGCACAAAGACTTTAATTTGGGCAGAAGGAAAGATAGAGTCTATAAAGTATTGTGTATCTTTCCCATAACCATCATATGATGAAAAATAATGTCAACAACTGTGCAACTGCAGTATGACAAGTGTGAATGCCCTAATTGGTCAACTGGACCAGAATGATGAGTTGTTGTTTTTATTTTAAACCAATGTCACTTCTAATCTATTACAATGGTAATGAACAGTCAAGCAGCCTATTTCCCACGGATATCTTCAAAGCTCTACAGATTGCCATTTGAACCATTCTTTAATTGCCTCTGGCACAGATTGTAGCATGCTCCATAGAACCAAGAAGGCGTACTAACTAGATTTGGCTATCCCCAAGTCACTATAATGATGAGGCTTTATATGACTAAAGGAGGTTTTAACTTCAGTCTTTACTATGAACCATTATAACCACCCAGCACATAGTAGGTACCTGAAAAAAGTGAATTTTTATGGCAATATAGTCACATTTTAATTTCTTGTTGGATTAATGGGAGTTAGGAGTATTTTTTGCTCTTGCTTTTATTTTGGGGTGTGTGTGTGTGTGTGTGTGTGTGTGTGTGTGTGTTCCATTCTTAGAACTAAAATTTTCTGGATAATTAAGATAAAGTTAGAAATTACCAGATATGTATTCTCCAAGCCTTTTCTCAGAAAAGTTTACTATTTTTTATTGGAAGGATTTTATTCTTGAATTTAGTTTGCCATTGACAGGTACAGGTTTTGTTTTAAGCTTTTGCCTATTGTGTTACATCCATTGTTAATGCATATTGCATACCATTTGTAAAAATTTCAGATTGAAAGAATGGTTGTATCATATCCTCTTCCTGAGCCAATGCTAGTTCACTAGTTCTGTCTGCCTACTTTGGCTCAGCAGAGGTGCCTACTTGACTCCTGGGCCTAGGATGAGAAGAGGAAGGAGATGAGATGTGGTTCCCTTCAAGCCAACTTTTGCCTAAGTTAAGGGGTAGTCATGTTTTTAGAATGGGAAGGAGGCTGATTCAACGGCATTTCTGATCAAACTTGGAAGATTAGACATATGCATTTATCTTGATTTCTCTCAAGTATTCTTCTAAAATGAGAGGAAAGTCATAACAACAAAAAGGCATCACCTGCAAGGACAACAGTATGGAGAAGGAAGTGGGAATACATAACAGATGTCAACAAAATTTTTGGAAATTTCAACATGAATGGATGGGTAGTAATTAACATTGCCAACTAGAGAATGTTCAAAGCTCAGGGACTGGAAGGGGTGGCACAGCCAGCAAGAAACAACCTGATTCTTAAAGTATAATAATAATAATAATAATAATAATTTCTCCACATAGCTCGTTTTAATAAAGTTAATTTTTATTAAAAAAAAAAAGAAACAACCTGATTCACCCCACTGAAACTCAGACAGGCTTAGGAATAAAGGCACCAGGTATTTTTAAAGGTTAGGAGATGGGTGAAGTAGCAAGGTCAAGCCCATATGGGACAAATGGTTGAAAGTCTTTAAAAGAACCAGCCAAGTTTCTGCCTCCACTCCACATAGCCAGGAAACTGCTGCTCTCCCACCCAAGGGAAGACCAGAAGTTGACTCTTTTGAGAAGCTGAACCTTAGACTAGATGCAGAGGTACGGCTGAAAGTATCAGGCACCAGGATGAAAGCAAAAATATGAGTGAAAGTTTACACATTGATGGGTGAGGTCCCCGCCAAGCCCACCTGTTTTCTTACCTCTGTCAGCCACTAGACCATGGTCAGTTTGGCTCTATGTCCTCCTCCAACCCCCTGACCATCTGTACCCCACCCAACACACACCTTCCAGCAGGATAGTGGTGGACTTTTCTTTGGAAATACTGAGGAGCACCAAACAGACCTCATGATCTTGACTTTCAGGAATCTCCTAAGAAAAAACTGGGTATCCATAGAAAAGACCACTGGTCAATAAATCCCACCTAAAGACAAAGAATTCCAATATGCATTTTAGTGCCTTACTCTTAAGTATAAGAGCAAGCTTATACTTAGGTTTAAGTAATAGAAAAGGCTTAAGTAATAGCCAAGGGTCATCAGGAATTAAGGAAAGCCTCTATCATGAAAGACAGAAACCATTAAAATGAAACAATAAAGGAAACAGTGCAGAAAAGTATAGTAAAAAGTATATATATGGCATATACTTAGTATATACAGTATATATATAGTAAATAATATAAAATTAGTATATATGTAGTATGTATATACTATATACTATAAATATATAACATACTATAAAATATAAATATTTATAGCATATTATATGTAAATATATTTACATTTATATATTCTATATAGCATATATAAATATATATACACTATACATTAGTATATATAATATACAAATATAGTATACCATATACTATATAGTATATATATAGTCAGTAGTATAAAATATATACAATAATATAATCAGTAGCCTCAGAGAACTAAAGAAGACCCAAGCATGAAAGAAGAGAGACTATAACACAGGACATTTTTAAAACAAGAAGAGAGTATCAGAAAGTTAAGAGATATAACAGGAAAAACAAAAACCTAAATAGAAGATAAAGGTGAGGAAGACAAAGGTGAGGCTATCTCTTAGAAGATAGAACAAAGAGAAAACAGGAGCAAAAAATATATGTTAGAGACTCAGTAATAAAGATTTCCAGCAAAAGAGAACAGAGAACACCAAAAGAGAAAATTATCAAAAAAATTGATATAAGAAAAACTTCCAGAATTGCGGAACATAAATTTCCAAATTGAAGGGGTCACTGTGAGTGGCCAGTGGAGTAGATGAAGATAGACCTCCACCAAAGAATAACGCTGTAGATTTTTTAAAGACCAAGACAAAGATAAGATTCTATAGGCTTCCAGACAGAAGAAAACATGTTTCGTAAATAAGATCAAGATTCAAGGAAATCTAGAATGCAATGGAGATATCTTGAAATTATGAGGAAAAGATTTTTAATCAAGGATGAGAATAAAATAAATAAATGTTAGTTCCTAAAATAGTTCAAAATTTAACCCCACATGCTGCAACATTTCATGGGATGCTATTGGAAAATATGCTCCGTAAACAGGAAAAATCATGGTATCTAAAAACAGGGAATCAAGCACAGGATAGAGGCAGAGGGAATTCATAGAAGGATAGAAAAGCAAAGTGCCAGAGGATAAGACAGCTCTGCAGCAGAGCTGGGAACAGCCGCTCAAGGCTGGAATGTACGCATGAAAACAATAACAAACACAAACACAACTAACCTAAAGAATTGTTCAGCAATGAGAACACTTGGACACAAGAAGGGGAACATCACACACCAGGGCCTGTCGTGGGGGGAGCAGGGAGGGATAGCATTAGGAGATATACCTAATGTCAATGACGAGTTAATGGGTGCAGCACACCAACATGGTACATGTATACATATGTAACAAACCTGCACGTTGTGCACATGTACCCTAGAACTTAAAGCATAATAAAAAAATTAGAATTGTTCAGAAAAGGAGATTGAATAATTTTATATACAGTGAAGAAAATTTGCATAGTGATAGAAAATAAAAACACTGAATACTGAAAAATTGAAAAAAATAATTGCTAACTGTATGGAGAGTGAGGGAAAAGATGAAGTATATGCTGGGAAAGGGAATAAAATAGCTAAATCCCATTTTTCAAAGTAAAATTATCAAACATGCAAAATGAAAAAAGTAGAATTATAAGCATGCTGCTTATAAACATAGAGTTGAATGCCAGAAAAAGATGCCTTTAGAGTTGGAAGCAGATGTGAAAGCAGATATGTGGGGTGAGAAGTGTCAAGCAAGGGACCCTGTTTTTTGTGTGAAAGTCCTTGTAGCACTATTTGACTTTTTAAGCTCTATCATAAAACTATGTAATAAAAATGAACAGCAATAGCAAAATTTGGAAAAACAAACACTTAAATGGAAGTACCGGAAGATAAAGGTTTCAAATGAATGAAATTGTTTCCTTAGTTATCTCTCCAGCTCCTCTTGGGTTGTTGTATAAAATGAACATGTATTATGTACCGTTGAGCCACTGTTAGGAGGTTTCCTATGCATCATCTCATTTAATCCTAATGACAACTCTCTAAGTTGTCATTTTTGTCCCCACATCCCAGATAAGAAAACTGAGGCTCATAGTTCTGAAGATTTGCGGAAGACCTCAGGGCTGGCAAAGTCAGACGCAAACTTAAGCCTTTCTCACCTTGCATCTTAGGCGCCTACCATATCCCAGAGTTTCATTTTATTATATAAGAAAGTTTATTTCAAAACTTATGGACTACCAAGCTTCTCCCAGCCTACAGATCCACAGCAGGGTTAATACCTGGAATAATAACTAGAATTCCGTGGTTGGAGCAGGAGGGATTTAAAAGGAAAAAAAGGGAAAAAGGAAAGAGATACTGAGAGGATTTTTAATTCTCAGAATGAATTGCCCATGTTATTTTAACATTTTGTGCCTTAACGTTTTGGAAGACTATATAGAGAAATTAATTATTCATGGGGTAAGATAATTTACTTTTTTTAGCCACAAGTGAATTATACAGTACCAAAAGTGAAATGAGTTAATATGTAATATCATTCAGAAAAAGAGGCCTTTATGGAGTCTGAACATAAAAACAGGCATCTGTAAATTGGTAGAAATACCTAGAAATAGGGTGATTCCTCTAGATCAGCACTTCTTTGCCTTTAAATAAATGAAGTCAGATCCTGAATTTTGAGATTACAAATAATATCAAAATTATTTTCACAGCTGTGCAACATTTATTAACTTGAAAGAATAATGTGGTTTAACTCAATTTAATTTTAATTATTTTAATATTTTATACTTTTGGAGAGAAAAAAGTCTCAAATCAATACATTGCTACTTCTTTAGATTCAAGTTTCAAATTTACCCGTTTGACCTCAAAAAACAAACAAACAAACAAATTAGCCAATCTGCAAGCATTTATGAGAATCTATCACGTTCATGGATGGTTAAGACCAGTTCTAAATAAATATATTTCTGCATGTAGCTAAAGAGTTTTCAATTAAAGAGGCTATTCTAATTCTCAATCAATACTTTAATGTATGTGGTTAAAATGTAAGTGGTTAAAATCAGTAATTATTATTACAACCATAGTATGTAGTGAAATAGAAAATCAGTTGAACAACAAAATAATATTACAGGTTTCTTGTTCTGATTGTTACCTTCATATATCTAGGAAGGTCACTTAATTTCTACATGACCAACCATATCCACAAATAAAACTGAGAAAATACCATCTACTCTACTTTGCAAGGTTGTTAATATGCTGCAACATGAGATAGCATTTTAAGCAAGCACAAAGCACTATCTATCTAAAACATATTCTGAAAAAGAGGCAATGTTGATGACATATTTCCCCAAAGCAGAGTCTCCTGCGCTGGACTGCTATTATTAATATTATATGTAGGGGAAGATATTTTCTGAGACACAATAATGCTTTTTCTAATGAAACTATTCCCCACGGGTCCTCCAGATTGGAAGGGCTGCATAACCATGCTAGGGAGGTTTGCTGGGTGAAATCACATGGACCATGCCAGGGGCTTGGGTTAGAGAACTGCCTTTGTCATAAGAAAACTTGGGCAATTCACTTAAATGCTCTTAGCCCTAGTTTTCTTGTCCATAAAAAGGAAGCCCTAATATGCTTTATAGGGCTCTCATTAGGTTCAAGTGAATAAAGAATATGAATGGCTAGAGTGTAAGAAGCTCTTTATAAATGATAAAGCACTATATAAATATGTTATAATGATGCTACTACTAATAGAAATATCAGTATAACATAAATATCCAATCGTCCCATGGTGACTATGAATGGTTTATGGAATACTACATATATTTCTAGTAGTAATTTTGATGGCTTTGGGATTGAAAGTGTGCCTCCTAGATCTGGAAAAATTAGGGCCCTATACTCTTATCCACCGAAAGGGAAAACTGTAATCATGGAACCACATTACTGTGGAAGCAAAGTGCCCTCCTCCTGAAATCCCACACGTGGCCAGATTAAAGGACTAATGGTAATTACAGATTGACGCAGAGTGAATAAGATTAATATTAGAAAAGGATTACATCAGAAAAGATTTACATCAAAGGATTCTTTCTCTTTTCTCCCATAGAAGGACTAAGACACAAAAGAAGTCTTATGCAAAACGTTCTAAGCCTCTCAGTTATTTTAAAAGAAGCTGAAAAGAATGATGAGGTAAGCACAAATTTCTTCTACTGGAAAATACCAAGAGTTATAATATGCTTAAGGATTTACTCCACATATGGGAAATAGCAATATATTGGAGGACAAAATGGGTCACGGATGTCCAGGAACTTGGAAAAATGTTTGGAACATTGTTGGAGGAGAGCGTATATAATAGACAGAATGAAAAGGTGCCCATAAGCCATCCCACAAAATTTTAATACCATCATGTGCTCCTTGTTGAGCTACAAAGATGCAAGGATTTTGTTTGTTTGTTTGGTGTTAGATACAAATGCACTGGATATGTGTCTATGAAATGAACATATAGAATAACATTATATGAACAAACAAAAAGGAATATCTTCAGTGGGGTTGCTCAGGACACTACCAGCTAGGAGCATAGCCAGGCTTAGGACCTGGCAGAGGTCTGCTCTGGCCTATGAGGTCAGTGGTTACCTGGGCCCGAGGGACCATGGAGCATTACTTGGGTTTCCTGGGACTGTACCACACTGGTTTGCTACATTCAGCATTTGTATCTCATGGATACAAATGCATTTCTTTAAATATAAAGATCCATGTTGTTGGTACAAAGGCTAGGGATATTCCTATTAAACACATGTTTCTTGAGCACCTACCATGTACCAGGCACTGCTTTAGGAACTTGGGAGTACACTATTGACTAGGACAGCATTGAACTTTAGGATAAAATACAAGATTATGTGCAGCTGAGAGTTTTCCAAGGAAAAGTGAATGCAAGATTGGGCTTCTCCAGGACTCAGATCTACATCTATTTGGGCTGTCATACAGAACTGCCGTAATATTACCAAAATATATATAGCACTCAACAGTTTGCTATGTAAATTTTAGTAGTATCATAACAACATCACTTAGTTATATAATAGACCTTCTTGAGGATCTGTGTCTTCAAGAAGCTTACATTTTAGTGCCACGCTGATTCTAACAGGACCCATTGCGGTGCTGAAGCCCTACTGCTAAGATTGTGAATACAAAACGGGAAAAAAGTTTTGCCGTCAGACAACATTGGCTTGAATGCTGACTGTATTGAGTGCTAGTGCCATGGCTTGGGAAGATACCTTATCTTTTAAGAGCTTGTATTTCTTCATCAGCCCAAAGAAGATGATAATAGTATCTATCATCATCAAATGTGATATTGGACATGAAGGCACTTTGCAAAATGCAAAGTGCTACATAAATGTTAGTGCTATTATGACGATTCTGTATGCCAGTCCAGATAGATATGGATCTGGGTTCTGAAGAGAGCCAGCGCTGCATTTTCTTTTCTTTACACAATTCTCAAATATACACAGCTTTGTATTTTATTCTTATGTTTAATGATTATTAACTTTTAACAAGATTCTTAAAATTCTTAGTATTTTCTACAACTGGGTAGGACCTCCTGGACCATTCTGAATAGGCACGTCTCTGGAAGATAGCTTACACTCTGCTGAAATCTAAAGGGACACAATAATTGTGTACACTATCTGAAATAAAACTATGTAATATCTGGATTGAATCCCTAATTTTTCTTTTTCTTCACATCTGGTATTTTGATTAGAATTGTCTGATACAATGAACCAATCAATTACAGATGACCTATGATAACTTCCATATTTTATGAAAAGATAAATGGATTATAGAAAATTCCCAGTATTTATGAGCAAATTCCCAGTATTATGAGCAAAGGGAATTCTTTTATACAATTACCTACTTGATATTATATTAGAAATACCATTTTCAATGAATTTCAATGAATACCATTTTCAATGAATTTACAAACTATCTGGGGGGAACTGAGAATATATTTCACAGATAGAGAAGGACCTTAGAAAGTTATGATCTTTATAACTTACAAAAAAAAGAGACCACAGACTCACCCTCAAAACAACCCAGAAACTACAGAGTTGATCTCATAAGGAACACACCTGGAAGAAATAGCAAGTTCGACTAGAGATGTCAAAACTATTAGATAACCCTAAATTAGGAATGGGAGAGTGATTAACCAGAGGTGACCCCAGTGAAATCTCACCACATAGGGAAAATGTCCCCTCTTATAAAAGGCAATACTTGGATCAAATGGGCCAGACAACAGATGCCCTAAAAGGTCTAAAAAGGAACTAAAAATATATAATTGATGGGTCACAAAACAGACCATTAGAGATTAAGAGTACTTTTAGAAAAAACATGAGATGAAGGCCAATCCCTAGAAAAAAGCATAGAAACCAGAACAGTAACAATTCATAAAAATACGTTTGTTTGTTTTTGGTGCAGGCTGTTATTATTTATTATATGTTGACACAGTGGCAGAACAGCTCAAAAATTTTGGAGATGTTCATTTCCATCTTCTATCTGCCTGTGCTCCCTTTCTAGAGCAGGCTAACACAGTATAGCCTTGTAGACCAGTATAAAGTGGTGCTTTAATCTTATAGACTTACTTGGCCAAATTAATCACTGAAGGGCTACAACTCTTGAAAACATATTGGGATCTGGATGAATTTTCTACCTCAGCTGCACATATTGATTACATTAAGCAGATAAGTGCCATATCTTTAATTTATTTTACTCAGTACAGACGGCCACAGAAAATAAAGAACCAGATGCTGCAAGACAAAAGAATTCAAAAGTGAATGTATGTGAATTATTGTACAAAAAAAGGACTAGTCAATTTGTGAACAGATAGAGACAATGAGTACTTTCAATAATAAAAGAAACAAAAACTATGGAGGTACTTAATCACAACTGGTATTCATTATGCAATTAAGATATTTTAACATTTATTAATAAAAGCCTAACGTGTTCATTGTATATCACTCTTGGATCGAATTAGGCAGATTTTAATTAAAAGATTACTACTAACAAATAACAATGATGAGATTTGCAGGGGCTAATGCTTAAACCAGGAGATTTATGCCTTATTAAAATGAATTCCTCTAGTTTACAATCATTTTCTACGTGTCAGAGCAGCACAAAGAACTGCCTAAGATCACAGAATATTTTGGATCTAAGCAGACCTTATGACCAATCTTTTCCTTTTATTGACCCATAAGGGTCATACATATTTATGGGGCACATGTGATATTTTGATACATGTATATACTGTGTAATGATCAAATGAGAATAATTGGGATATTCATCACCTCAAACATTTATCATTTCTTTGTGTTGAGAACATTCCAAATTTTTTCTTTTAGCTATTTTGAAATATACAATAAATTCTTGTTAACTATAGTTGCCCCACTCTGCTACAGAAGACTAGAACTTATTCCTTCTGCCTAACTGTATTTTTGTACCAATTAACCAACCTCTCTTTATCTCTCCCTCCGTGCTCCCCTTCCCAGCCTCTGGTAACCACTATTTTACTCACTGTCTCCATGAGATCAATTTTTTATTATTCAGCCGTAAAAAAGAATGAGATCCTGTCATCTGCAGCAACATGAGTGGAACTGGAGGACTTTCAGTGAAATAAGCCAAGCACAGAAAGGGCAATATTGTACATTCTTACTCATATGATCATTCTTTTTGGTAACTGTGAAAACTGAGATGCATAAGGGTAGCGAATATCAGCGGTGGAATTAGATCTCAATTTCCAATTTCCCAACAATTCTGTTTGGAGGTTCTTTTATTACATCAAACAGTTGTAACAGCCCACAAGGTCTAGGCTGAGTTTTGAAGAGAAAATTGTTTTCTCAGAGGCAAATTTCTAGAAAACGGATCAAGTCTATAGTAGCTCTCTCCAACTAGGAGAAGAAACTGATGGCATCTAGTGGAGGGAACACTTGGAGTATGCTAAAGGCTTGAAAGATTAAAGAGACAATGGCTTCTAAATTATGCTGATAACCTATTAGTTGGTGCAAAAATAATTACTTTTGCACCAACCTAATAGAAGAAATTCTCTTTATTGTTGTAATAGCGCATTGGCCATTAATAGCATTTGTGGTGAAGTTCAAGAAGGGTCAGACTGGTAAATTATAGCAAGGCTCATGTTGTGTAGGGAGTTGTTATTAAACAACAGATAATTAACAGCTCAAGACCAACTACAGCATTAACTCCAATTTCTGGAGCTTGCCTAGCTCTGCAGATCCTCTTGCTTGAACAACATCCCTGACCAGTGATACAATAAATGACTCATTAGGACGGTCTTCATGTTGGTTTTGCAGGCACCTACATTCTCACTAAGCAGCTCACAGTAAATTGTTTTTTTTTTTTCATTGTTTTTTTTTTGGCGGGGACGGAGTTTGGCTCTGTCGCCCAGGCTGGAAAGCAGTGGCGCGATCTCGGCGCACTGCAAGCTCCACCTCCCGGGTTCACGCAATTCTCCTGCCTCAGCCTCCCGAGTAGCTAGGACTACAGGCCCCTGCCACCACGCCCGGCTAATTTTTTGTATTTTTAGTAGAGACGGGGTTTCACCGTCTTAGCCAGGATGGTCTCGATCTCCTGATCTCGTGATCCACCCGCCTCAGCCTCCCAAAGTGCTGAGATTACAGGCATGAGCCAACACACCTGGCCACAATAAATTTAAAAGTAAATGTTTTTGAAAAACTTATTGGTTTCCGGCCGGGCACGGTGGCTCATGCCTGTAATCCCAGCACTTTGGGAGGCCAAGGTGGGTGGATCACGAGGCCAGGAGTTCAAGACCAGCCTGGCCAACATAATGAAACCCCGTCTCTACTAAAAATACAAAAATTAGCCAGGCACGTTTGTGCGTGCCTGTAGTCCCAGTTACTCGGGAGGCTGAGGCAGGAGAATCTCTTGAACCCGGGAGGTAGAGGTTGCACTGAGCTGAGATCATGCCATTGCACTCCAGCTTGGGCAAAAGAGTGAGACTTCATCTCAAAAAAAAAAAAGGAAAAAAAAGAAAAGAAGGAAAAATTTACTGGTTTCCTTCTACTTCTGCAAATTTAAAAGCAGCCTGAAGATAGCAGAAGCTGCTGATAAAACGTGGGCTGAACTAGTCTTTTGAATCTGAACCCTTTCTGGGAATGAGGGTGGTTCAAATGCAACCTTTTTGGGAAAACTTTGCTTAGTTGATAAGTTTGTTACCAATATGAAGCTTGGACAACAGAAATCATACACTATCCATAGGAGACAATGAGTGAAAGGAACTGAAGCCAAGGCCCGTGCCTGCATAAAGTGTTTGGAGAATCTGAAATTTATGTTCCTAGAGAAAGAAGGAGGACATGGAAGGCTGGGAGATATCTTTGGAACCGAAATGGAAAACCAATAGGGTAAACCAAAATTTAGAGGGAAAGAGAGATTTCAGTTTGTAGAGTAATACAGTTACAAACTACACTCACAGATTGTACACATGTCACCACAGCTTTGTGGTAGCCTTAAAAGATGACTTGTTATTCCTGGAAGTGATCTTACAGTTACTGTTTATTTTATTAAAACAAGGTCTTTCTGGCAAACCTGATCATATCCTTCAGCTGCTCCCCATTTCCTAAGAGTTTGTGTCCAAACTTCTTATGGCATTCTGAACCCTTCTCCATCTCTTTTCCTTACTCGTCTTTCATTACGTCCTTCCTTCACATCTTACACTTGAGCTACAGGACCACTTGCAAGTCTCCAAACGTTATGTCATAATGGTTTGTGTTCATTGTTTTTTCTTGTGCTGCTTCCTTTGCCTAAATTGCTCTTTTTGTTCCTTCCCTTGACCCCTTATGACTCTGCTGTCTTGCAAAACTTTTAATTGATGAAACTATTCCTAACCTACGTCTCAGGGAGAACTGACCATTCACTCATTTGTGCCCCAATGCATCCCACAGATGCTTAGATCATAGTAAGGATTCTATCTTAAGGCATTTGCTTGTTTGAGAGTTGGTCTCAAATAGACTGTGAACAACACTGGGTTAGGAACCCTCTCTGCTTTATTGCTATAGACGTAGTTCTTAGCATCATGCTTGCATAGAGAAGACACTTGATATTTGAAGAATGAATGAATGGACCAATCAACCAATCACTGGGTAAACATATACTTGATGAAACTGGTCTTAATTATACTATTGCAGCATTATCATTGCTTTAAAATGTTTGTAAAAAAATATAAGAATAAGCACTGCACAAACTCTCATTATCTTTTTCCTTCTTGGGCAGAAGAAACATTTTAGAGAATCTCAAGGTTAGAAAGGACCTTAAAAATAAATTCACTGGAAAAGAAAAATCAAGTTCCAAGTATAAGAATCATAACTGATGACATAGATACAATCATACTTATTAGGGGACAAGAAATACATCTCTAGAAAATCAAGCAAATAAGGAACAGAATAAACACAGCTCATGGTTTAAAAAGACTTATTACACTCAGCTACTTGGAAGGCTGAGGCACGAGAATCGCTTGAACCCGGGAGGCAGAGGTTGCAGTGAGCCGAGATCACGCCACTGCACTCCAGCATGGGTGACAGAGTGAGACTCTGTCTCAAAAACAAAACAAAACAAACAAACAACAAAAAAACAACTTATTACAGAGATTAAGAAAGTAAAAAAAAAATTGTAGTGACATTTGGAATTCAAGGCACAAACAAGGAATAACAGAAGAAAATAGACCAGAGCATTATAGGAATAGATTAAAATTTTAAAATAATCAAAATAATTAAATGCTTTCTTTCCAAAGGCATATTCTGTAAGGTATAGCACAAAACTAGACAGTATTCACAAATACTTTGTAATCATAATTTCTAGTTTTTTTCCCAATATAAGCAATTGGTTCACTTGGATCAATCTTTAGGCACCTCCTCGTCTCCTCTTACTTTTTTCCTGGCCAAAGTTACTACACAACCTGACTATAAGACAGGACTTCTGATGCTGACCTAAATCGTGGTGACGGTCCAGCATAACCTTTGGTTTCAGGCTTATAAGACTGATAAGGAGACTGGAAGGGCCAGGCTAGAGGAAAGAGGCCTGTATCTGGCCCCTACTAGGCGGCAGTCACAATACTATTATAAGGGCAATATCTTCCTTCTGGGTCAGAGACACTATGAAGGACTATGTCTTTGAGGTTTACAAAGTGCTTTCAAAACTATTTTCCATGATACGCCTAGTGGGATGTAGAAGGCAACTTTTTCTCTCATTTGTTTTCAACAGAAATCACTGATTGATTTGCCTTAACACTATCCTTTGCTTCAGTGTTATTTGTAAACTGCCTTGTTCCAGGAGGAATAGGATAGCGTAAAATGAAAGTGACATGAAAAAAGAAAGAAACAATGGGTGGGGACCTAACATGTAGCCAGGAATCAGGTAAAAATGCATAAAGTAATGACCTACACAGTTGTTATTGGGTGTGGCTAAGATAACATAAATCTGAGCCAAAGGAAACACCTTTGATCATTGACTTCCTTGGACACAAGTAGATTAATGGCCTTTTAAGCATTAGGTAATATAGGGTCAGTCCTTGGAGAGAAAACTTCCTTGAGGAAGCTCCAAACACTGTCAAGTAATAGAAAGGCACACATTCTAAAGGCATATTTAAATCCAGTGGCTTACTTTGCGTAAGTGAAATTATTAAGATGTAACATTTAACTTTTTTTTTTTTTTTAACAAGGTAGGTTAAATGTAACTTTGGTCATCAGCATAATAGACTTTGTATCCATGGTGGTAAAACATTTGATGGAATTTGAAATATATGGTGGAAAAATATACTCAGGAGATTTTTAATATCCAGAAATAAATTCAATAAATATATTTCCAAATCAATTACAAATAAAATTTAAGCATTCAAAAATAAAAAATTTATAATGGGAGAGGAGCAGCAATATGTGGAGATGTGAATGATCAATTGACTTTGAAAATTTGAAGCATGTGAAAGCACTGAAGTTTTGATGCTACCCAATGGCACAAAAGAATAGAAAGGAGGCAGATTTTGTTTCCAAGTTATTAATTTCCAAGTTATTAATGATTGATTAATGACCCAGAGAATGACAAATGATATGAGACTGCATGACAGCACATATGTGAAAATGCTTTGTAAGCTTTAACCAGCTGATGATATTCATCATCATCATTAGGCTTCTGTTACATGTCACATATTGTGCTTGTTGCTGCAATTAGGATAAGATAACACAGGCAGACAGCTGTGGCCACACAAGGCAAGCCTTATGCACTGATGTTCTTTGGTAGTTGGGGGTGGGGTCACATAGAATGTGAGAGTCAACCTTACAGGTCTAGTCAGTAACACACAGAAATTTTTATGTAGTGTCATTCTCCTTTACCAAACCTGCTTCTCTCTCCATGTCTAGCTGTCAATGAACCAAATTAACCATCTTTGCAAGCAAATGACATCTAGCAAGGGCAGTTTCAGAGAAGTCCAAGCTTCAAATAGTGTAATCTTGCAAAGTCAGTCATGGCTCCAGCCCCAGTTGGGGCATGCCCCTTTATGTATTCACATAACAAAGCTGAGGTTATGCTTGACTCTGTTGTACTCAGGATCTGGGATGCCTCATTTCCTTTTTGCCCGGCACTGTACATATGTGATAATTGCTGATGACTGAATGGGAACTGCTTAAGATGTATCTTATCACTCTGAAGGCAATTTATTTTCATCTGGGG
This sequence comes from Hylobates moloch, assembly GCF_009828535.3. NCBI lineage: Eukaryota > Metazoa > Chordata > Mammalia > Primates > Hylobatidae > Hylobates > Hylobates moloch. Next base: position 43,921,289 of record NW_026652285.1, read on the forward strand.
AGGATAAAGGAAGGATTTTGGATTTTGCAAAAGAGACACACATTTGTTGCATTTCTATGAGACAAGTTAAAGTCAGTTTGGTTTTTCTTCCAATTTTTTTACCTATTATTTGAATAAGAATCACGTCAGCTGCTTTCCTCCCCTTCTTCCAAAGAAACTACAATGAGCAAAAAAAAAAAACAAGCCATTCTCATTCATTGATTTAGTTCTTAAGGACATATCCAGTCCCAGGCACTGCATTAGGTACTGGGGAACTCTGATGAATAAGTTACAGTTCCTGCTGCCTAATGCATCCCTCATGAGTGAATGAATGAATAACTTGTGACTCACACATAGTAATGTTTTAGGGAAAGAGAAAGTTGTTGGCTTGAATTGCCTTAGAATAAGCCACAGAACCTATCTTAAGGGCTCACAGTGTTGTGTCATAAATAGCAGAGCAGATGTAACCCTCGGCCTGCCTCCAGTTCACAGTCTGGTGCAGGGCTTGCCACAAGTACATAAGGTTCCACAATACAAGGCATCGTGTGTTTTGCCGTAAAAGAGGAGGTGAAGCAGATGGGGGATGTAAAGATGTTATCCACTAGGCTGGCGAGGGAAAAATTACAGCCGGAACTCTTTCCCAGGAAGGAATTCAGAAACTAAATCCAGCACAAAGGAAAGATGACCCCGTGTTGGTTTGTACCTTACTGTCCTTTCCTGTGTTGAAACGTTAACATTTTCAGATATAATAGGTCTTTTTTTCCAGTTCACTCAGCACAGACAATGTGCTAGAGGCCTGGATGAAGTTGGCCCATCAGCAGGGCTTTGCACTTAAAACAAAGATCTGAGCTTTCCTGACTGTGTAAATGAGAGTTGGGACATTAATACACAGAGAAATGAGTGACACATTTGGTTGTGGGGATTAGTGCCACTGTAGGGAAATGCCACATTGGCGCCCCGACATGAACATTCTAGACCTCTTAAAGTGTGAACGGAGCTTTCATCCACCTCCCCAAAAAGAAAATTTCCCTTTAAGTGGCACTCCATTCAAAGTGTTTTTGGGGTTATTTTTTTAATCCTGTAAAAAGAAGGGAATTACAATTAGGAAATATACTTTTTCCTTCACAAGAGAACTGAAAGATAAGAAGTTTGCCTTTTTGTTGAGTTTATCAAAAGGAAATGTAAAAGCAAAATGCCTAATATGAAACACTAATGAGAATTATTCAATTTAAACATTATCTATAGATTATTCAATTTTATTAGCTAGAGCCAGTAGACAAGAGGTTTAATTTACCATACTTTTACTTACAATGCCTACATATAGCAGGGTTCCTCATATATAAGAGATGTACAATGAATGAGTTTACGTAAATGTTCATTTAACAATCCATTGTGTATCCTCAAGAATACAAAAAAGACAATGTCTTCTCTGGAATGTAGAATTGTATAGGATTTTAAATTGTCAGATAATTTTTCTTTTGCTGTTTTTTTTTAAAATAAAAAAAAATTACTGTAATTCCATCATTTTGGGAGACCAAGGCAGGAGGATCTCTTGAGCCTAGGAGTTTGAGACCAGCCTGGGCAACATGGTGAAACGTATCTCTACAAGAAACACAAGAATTAGCAAGGCATGGTGGTGCACACCTGTAGTCCCAGCTACTCGGGCAGCTGAGGTGAGAGGATCACCTGAGTCCCTGGAGCTCAAGGCTGTAATGAGTCGTGACTGTGTCATTGACCTCCTGCCTGGGTGACAGAGTGAGACCCTGTCTCAAAAAATAAAATAAAATACAAAAACACCTCACTCTTTTGGCAAACTTGACTATCCAAAAAGCAGCCCCAAATCATAATGATATTTGTTAACTAAATACTTGCCTGATAAGAAAAAAAAAAAACTCTTCTGTACTTATTTTTAATTAAAGAAACACGACTCAGGTGCTCATTCTGCTTCCACTTTCTCTAATTCACTGCCTGCACCAGTAAGTATATTAATGTAGTTTCCAAGAGCTCAGCAGGTTAGAAACAGCTTGGGGAAGAGTGTAAAGAAGGAGGAGGGATAAGAAGGCAAGGACCTCAGAGGCGGATAAGTAGGAAGTAACCAGAAAACAAAGCATGCTGGGGCCAACACATATGAACAAGCCTGAAACAGCCCAACTTTCAGCACTATACAGACCCCGATGGCCACAAAATGACACAGTCCTCAAGGAAGGGCTAAACTGGGTTTGTTATACTTAGTTTAAGAAGACAATAATCACTGAGAATATATATTTTTCAGAGGTGTTGAAGTTTTGCTATAGAGACAGACCAACAAGATTTATAGCTATAAATAGAAAATATTTTAAAAGAGGGCTTCAGGGAGAGTCTTCATTGAACAATGGTTTCTTTTGATATCAGTAAAATCTGAAAGGAGCTTTTCTAACAATTTTGTTTATATGTCGGAGCTTAAAGTTTTCTTATGGCTGGGGAAGCTTTCCTTATAATGATCCCTGAGTCTCATAACATCTGCTTTGTTGATGGTGCTGTTTAATGAAGTAGGTAAGCAAAAACTCAACTGTTTTGGCAAGTTTCAAGATATCCTGGGCAGATGCCAGTAATCTTGAAGAGCCACCTCCAGAGCATCAGTAACAATTAGATATGACTCCCGTCAATCGTGGATTATCTGCTTTCCTCCAGTTGCATTTCTGAGCCTACAAATGCAATGTGGGTCATATTCTAGAGGAGTATTTCCCCAATCTATGCCTTTTATAGCACATTCCTGCATGATGTTGCTTTAAAAGTTTCTGAAGTTAAGTATGTTTGAGATTGCGGTACATTGTAATCCTCTCCTGGAGATACCAAATACACATTGACACATTAAAGAACACAAGCGCTGCAGTAAAGAAAGCTGTTTAATTTTGTTGAAACCAATATTTCCTAAACGAATGTAATGAAAAGTCTCTCTCTTCTTTGTTTAGAGATCAGCAGCAACTGTTAACATCTTACAGAAGATACCAAAGGTCCTATGTTAGAATTTTCACAAACCAACTGAGGGTGACAGCCTCCATTTAGTTGTAATTATACAATTACATTATTTCATATTTTTCTAAATAAAATATATTTAGTTATTCTGAAGAGTAACATACTACTGTATAGACAGGCCAACAAGATTTATATCCATAAATGGAAGCATCAACATTTTAGAAATACCTAGAAATGTGATGAATAACCTTTTGTCATCTCTATAACTAATAAAAATGCTCCAGTGACCAATATACAGACATCATTATCCTCTCTGTCTGGGATCTGGATTCTAATAAGAAGTTGTTTCTTTTTTTTTTCTTTTGAGACAGCGTCTTGCTGCGTCACCCAAGCTGGAGTGCGGTGGTGCAATCGCAGCTCACTGTCTGCCTCAAAAACCTGGGCTCGAGTGATCCTCCCACTTCCCGGGTAGCTGGGAATACAGATGTATGTCAAAATGCCTGGCTCTTTTTTACTTCTTTTGTAGTGACAGGGTCTCACTATGTCACCAAGTCTGGCCTGCAATCCTCGTGCCTCAGCCTCTCAAAGTGTTGAGATTACAGGTGGGAGCCACCTAGGCCAGCAGAGATTCATTTCTTGTTTGAGAATCCTGACTTTTCTGTTCTCAAACAAACAATAATAGCTCATAAACTATGAGCTATTAAATAAAAGTATGATTTTGTTCTTCCTTGACAACTTAAAAAAATCTTAATTTTGCTGAATTTTTATTTCTTTTATAAGTAGGGGAAGAAATTTTGTGAATTTATCAGCTATTTCCTATTGTTAAATAAAAAGAATTCTAGGTAGTAGCCAGGGATTTTAGAGATTACATATGTTACAGAAAATAAATGAGAAGGGATGAAAAGAAAATCTCGAAATGGAAATGACATATAGGTTTCATTTTCTGCAATTAGCCTTGAACAGGAGCCAACTGAATGATCCTTCACTGGGCCTGAGCGCTGAAAGAGAGGGCAGAAATCAAAGGCAGATAGGGCTGGTGACCTCCTGCTTGCTAAATCAGTGCCATCTTTTTGTTAAATTTCAGGAAAGTAAATGCCGAGAGTGTTTTGGGAGTCCTTGGAAGTCTGGGAAAGGCTTCTCCAGGACTAGAGAATAATATGTAGATGTGGATTTTCAATCTTGTTAGTTAAAGTGAATAAAAATGATCTTTTAAAAAAGTACAGGCTGGGCACAGTTGCTCATGCCTGTAATCCCAGCACTTTGAGATGCCAAGGCAGGCGAATCACCTGAGGTCAGGAGTTCAAGACCAGCCTGGCCAACATGGTGAAACCCGCTATCTACTAAAAATGCAAAAAATAGCTGGGCGTGGTGGCAGGTGCCTGTAATCCCAGCTACTTGGAAGGTTGAGGCAGGAGAATTGGTAGAACACAGGAGGCAGAGGTGGCAGTGAGCCGAGATTGTGCCATTACACTCCAGCCTGGGCAACAAGAGTGAAACTCCATCTAGAAAAATAATAATAAAATAAAAAATAAATAAAAATAAAGTCCAGATGCAGAACAGGAAAGGTGGAGAAACTCTGAGATAAATTAAGCTAAACTGAAAAAGGACAAACCCAAGTATATGAGAGCTGTATATATTTGTTACCTACTCTTGAGATTTGTATTACCTTACTTTATAGCACAGTTTATTGAAAACAGTATAATTTTACTTAAAAATACAGTTTATGTATGTTATCCACTGATTCTATATGTTTAAATATGCCTACTTGCTGAAATGTATTTGTGACTCTGAAATCAACACTGGCAGGGCTTGCACCATCCTCTGTGGAAATATGTAGAGTGATAAACAATTAGAGTCACCCCATGTGCATGTTGCATGTTCCCAGCTGAGGCAGGACAAGGTGACACTCTGCCTCCTCGTTTCAGTTGCATGCTGTGAACTTTTCACGGTCTATGTAGTGCCAGTTTTTACATTTTAATACTTTTTGTTGATTTTGCTCTTAAAATGTCCCCCAAGTAAGTACTGAAGTGCTGTGTAGTGTTCCCAAGTATAAAAAGGCTGTGATGTGCTTTAGGGAGGAAATATATGTTAGACGAATTTCATTTAGGCATCAATTGCAGCAACATAGATGCAGCTGTTGGCCCTGAACTCAAATTTCTGTATGTATGTCTTTATTTTAGATTCAAGGGTACAGGTACAGTTTTATTACATCGGTGTGTTGCATGACACTGAGGTTTGAGCTTCTACTGATCCCATTGCCCCAGTAATGAACGTCATACCCAATAGGTAGTTTTCCAACCCTTCATTACCTTTCCCCATCACTCTTTTTGGGATCCTCAGTGTCCACTGTTTCCATCTTTGTGTCTGTGCGTACCCAATGTTTAGCTCCCACTTATAAGTGAGAACATACGGTATGTGGTTTTCTGTTTCTGCATTAATTCACTTAGGGTAATAGCCTCCAGCTGCATCTATGCTGCTGCAAAGGGCATGATTTCATTCTTTTTAATTGCTGCCTAGTATTCTATTGTGTATATGTACCACATATTCTTTATCCAGTCCACCACTAATGGGTACCTGGTTTGATTCCATGTCTTTGCTATTGGGAATAGTGCTTCAATAAACATACTAGTGCAGGTAGAGTTTTGGGAGGACAATTTATTTTCCTTTGGGCATCTATCTAGTAAAGGGATTTAAGCTCAATGCCAATGAGTCAACAATATATATTAAATAAAGTGTCTTTGAACAGACATACACATAAATCAATGTCATATATCAGTTAGTTGTCAAAAATCACATGAGCAGAGGCTCCCAGGAACCTGTGTATTTCCCTTAGGAGCAGTGGTTCCATATTTGCTAATTCAGTGTTCATGGTGACTTTATAGAACATAATTACTACAGATAATGAGAATCAACTATTCGATTAAATAATATTAAATCATTTCAATAGAAAGGTAGAGAGTTTCACCTCGGACAGACTAGTTGGTTTCAGACCAATGTTTGCATTACAACAACCATATGAGCTGGACAAAATATACATCAAGTTTTGAAAGCATTGTGAGCTATGAAAGCACAAGAAATGTGGGGCCAAAATCCAGGAGGCAAGGGAGCCCATATAGCTAAGGAAAACAATACTGAAAGAAACTAAATAAGACCTAAACAAATGGGGGCGTACAGCATATTCATGGATTCCAAGATTGAATCTTATAGAAATGTCAGGCCTCCCCAAATTCATCTAGATTCAATGTAATTTTAACTTAAATCCCAGGGAGAGATTCAAATAGCAGATGCAAGCTTGAAGACAAATTTGGAGTATCCACACTCACACATATGAACAATTATTAGAAAGCTACAGTAATTAAGACAGTGTGGCAGTGTCACAAAAATAGACTAATAGACCAATGGAACAGAATACAGAGTCCAGAAGCAGACCTATGCGTATATTGATACTTGATATGTGAGCAAAGTGACACTTCAGAGCAGAAGGTGAAGGACAAATGGTGCTGTGTTAACTGAATATCCATATAGGAAAACAACAAAACTACCGCATCTTATGTCATCAAATAATAATTCCAAGTAGAGTGTAGATATAAATGGGAAATGGGAAATAAAGTTTCTAGAAGGTAATAAAGCATCTTTATTTCTTTGGAGTAGCAAAGATTTCTTAGACAAAACACAATAGCATGAACCACTGGTGAAAAAAAGATTAATTGCAGTGCATTAAAAATGTGAACTTCTGTTCATCAAAAAACTCCATTGTAAGAAATAAAATGCAAGTCGCATAGCTGATTGCTTAGTTTCCAGACAGGACATAGAAAGCCATCTAATTTAGAAGAGTATCCTGAGGGCAGGGAAGAAAAAGGATTTGTAAGCTGGTTCTATCTAGCTCTTATCTGTCGTTGTCCAAGCACTCCACATAGGACCTTACATTTCTATGTCAAGTCAGCTGGCCTTTCCAGGTAGCCTCTAGGTAACTCCTAGAGGTGATGGGAGTGGCTAGACCCTTCATGGTGTGGTAGGGTTGGGCTTGAGAATCTGAACTGCTGCAGCTCCAGCCATGGTGGACATGAAGGGATCCATGCTGAAGCCCAGCCCTTACTCTGGGGAGCCCTAGGCAGCCAGTAGGGTCAGGGAAAGAGGCAACAGCATTAGAAGCTTGGGCTGTCCACTGAGCAGGTAGACAAAGGCCCAAAAGGTAGGGGTTAGAAGGAATTAGTTAACTGGGGGTGGAGGGGCATGAACATAAATTGGGTCCAATATACAATCTAATAGGAAAGTTGGCAAATGACTTGATGAGGTTCTTTAAAGATTTTCAAGAGGCCAATAAACATATATAACAAGATCAAGATTATTCAACCTAATTCGTCATCAAGAAAATGATAATTATTTAGGTCAGTGCAAAAGCAATTGTGGTTTTTGCCATTAAAGGTGATGGCAATTACTTTTGCACTGACCTAAACTATAATGATATACCAGTGCATTCCCACCCTAATAGCTAAAAGTAAAAAGACCGACAATACAAAGTACTGATAAGGAAGGGGGACTGAAACTTTTAAATACAGAGTGGAGTGTAAATTGCTACAATTTGGAGTGTCATTTGCTAAGACTACTTGGAATTTGTCACTAATGTTGATTATGTACATCCTATAATCCAGCAATTCCAGTCCTAGGCAAATAACAAAAATGCATACATATGTTCACCAAAAGATATGTGTATAAGTGCTTATAGTACATTATTCATAATAGTCTCAAATTGGACAAAAATCTTTATCAATAATAGATCAATAAATTGTGGCATGCTTACACAATGGAATACTATGTAGCAGTGAACAAGAGCAAACAATTGTTACATACAAAAACTTGGGTGATTCTCATCAACATAATGTTAAGCAAAATAAGTCAGATGCAAAGGAACACATGATTCTTCTTTTATAAAGTTTGGAAATAAGTAAAATTAATTATGGCATTTGAAGTCAGGTTATGATTATTTTGGGGGAGGAGACTATGAATAGTGACTGGGAAGGGACAAGAGTAGGATATTTAAGGTGCTGTCTGAATGGACCTGACTAGTAGTCATATAAGTATATGCACTTTGTGTTAATGTATTCTGTAATATGATTTATCTACTTTTCTAGTTGTTATATATATTTAGAAGTTTATAAAAATAAAAATAGTAAAACTTGGTAAACATATAAGATAAATAGGTATGCTATAGAAGCTGAATCTTTGATTATTGCATTATCACTTTCTATACCCTTCAGCTTCTAAAAATCAAGATTATGCTATAACATGCAACTGAAATGGCCAAACTGTGAATAAGAGTTACCAAATGGCAGCTAAAAGCACTTACTATGGGCCAGGCACTGCTCTAATCAGTTTGCATATAGTTACTATTTTCGTCCTGCTTTAATTACCCTGTGAGGTCATTACTATTATTGTCTGAGCTCTTAATCATTGCTCAGCACTGCTAAAGGGCATATATGGCTTTCAACTCTAACCTGTCTTTGACTTTGCTGCAGCAATGAAAAGTGATGATATCACCTTCCTTGAAGTTCACATACCTTGACTTCTATTACAGCAGCTCTCTTTCAAAGTGTGTATCAGAAATAGTAGTCTTATGGGATGTTATTCAGGTTTACTGAGTCTGAAAAGTGTTTTTGGCTCAATATGTTAGGAAATTCCTAGATTATGTAACTTAAACAATTTTCCTTACCAGAGGACTTTTCATAAAAGAAAATCTTCAAGAAGAAATATCTTAATAACATGCAGCATTTCCAAAACTTATTTGTGACCAATGAATCACATTCTAAAGATCAAAATCATAGAAGTATTGTCCTGTGGGTCACACTTTGGAAAGGATTTTATTATTTCAATTACTATTGGTGTTCCCCACCCTTTCTGGCCATTCTTCCTTGGTCTACATTACAAAAGTCCTGTTTTTTGAACAACTTTTTTTTTTTTTTTAATTATACTTTAGGTTTTAGGGTACATGTGCACAATGTGCAGGTTTGTTACATATGTATCCATGTGCCATGTTGATTTCCTGCACCCATTAACTCGTCATTTAGCATTAGGTATATCTCCTAATGCTGTCCCTCCCCCCTCCCCCAACCCCACAACAGTCCCCGGAGTGCGATGTTCCCCTTCCTGTGTCCATGAGTTCTCATTGTTCAATTCCCACCTATGAGTGAGAACATGCAGTGTTTGGTTTTTGGTCCTTGCGATAGTTTACTGAGAATGATGTTTTCCAGTTCCATCCATGTCCCTACAAAGGACATGAACTCATCATTTTTTATGGCTGCATAGTATTCCATGGTGTATATGTGCCACATTTTCTTAATCCAGTCTATAGTTGTTGGACATTTGGGTTGGTTCCAAGTCTTTGCTATTGTGAATAGTGCCGCAATAAACATATGTGTGCATGTGTCTTTATAGCAGCATGATTTATAGTCCTTTGGGTATATACCCAGTAATGGGATGGCTGGGTCAAATGGTATTTCTAGTTCTAGATCCCTGAGGAATCGCCACACTGACTTCCACAATGGTTGAACTAGTTTACAGTCCCACCAACAGTGTAAAAGTGTTCCTATTTCTCCACATCCTCTCCAGCACCTGTTGTTTCCTGATTTTTTAATGATGGCCATTCTAACTGGTGTAAGATGGTATCTCACTGTGGTTTTGATTTGCATTTCTCTGATGGCCAGTGATGATGAACATTTCTTCATGTGTTTTTTGGCTGCATAAATGTCTTCTTTTGAGAAGTGTCTGTTCATGTCCTTTGCCCACTTTTTGATGGGGTTGTTTTTTTCTTGTAAATTTGTTTGAGTTCATTGTAGATTCTGGATATTAGCCCTTTGTCAGATGACTAGGTTGCAAAAATTTTCTCCCATTCTGTAGGTTGCCTGTTCACTCTGATGGTAGTTTCTTTTGCTGTGCAGAAGCTCTTTAGTTTAAT